>NW_019726261.1:302762-456347 GCF_002891405.2 Cryptotermes secundus
GTATGCTGCTCTATTTGAAACTCACATTCTCACATTGTGGCTTTGCCTGTGTATGTTTGCTTCTGTATCTTATTCATGCTAACTGTGTAATTAATATAGACTATCATTTTTGTATTTTGTTTTTTAATTATTTTTGTATATTTCTCTATTCGTGCTAGCTTTGTAATTGGCCTCTGTGCTGTTAAGTTTGCACGTAAATAAACATGAATTGAATTGAATTATTGTCTTCCAAAATAGAGCCTCTTTGGCTCCTGAAAAATGTTGCTGTAGCGTTTTCTCAGGTGAGGTGGCATAATGGAAACTCGTGTACAGAATTGCCAACTGAGGGACAAGGTTGTTTGATGCAGATTGTGAATTGTAATAAATAAGAGTAAAAAAAAAAAGTAAAGCTATCCCTGTAACAGGTCGTGAAGACCCATAGGGTTGTGTGACGTTGAGGGTCCCACATTATCTAGACAGTCGGCTCATAGATGGCGGTAAGGTTGTCAGCCTTACGCGCCGGCCGCGCTTTACTCCCCAGGAAAATTATTTATTTAATTCCTGGTACTCATTTCTGTTAGAGGCTGAGTGAACCCCAGGGCCATAGTGCGGTCGGAAGGATGAGGTCAATTGGAAAAAATCCTGTGACCTCATCGGGACTTGAACCCGCGACCTTCCGACTTGTAGCATAGTGCCTCAACCACTATAGAAGTTAAATTGTATGATGTAGATTCAGTTACATTTTTCATTCTGAAGCTGAAAGAGAAGTGTTGAAAGTTAGTACATCTTAATGATACATCAACGAAACAGCATTATAGGTGATTAGCGGGAATAGTGACATACCTCTGCCCTTGAAGAGTGCTATGTTCCGGAATATAACGCTGCGTAATTCCTTCGAACTTCGTCAGTGTTTCGGAAGAACATACACGTATATTGCCTTCATCATCAGGGTCGAAGGGTAAGCCAAGCAAGATACCAGCAAGAAGCAGACGGCAAGATGAACTGGTTTCTTACTTGACTTACTCTTCACCCGAGAATATCAGAGTAAGAGAACTGTACCTAACTACATGACGTTACGTTCCAGAAGATGTACGTGCAACTCTTGCGAACCTCAAATAGTGCCAGTATTCTCTTCTGTACGTGTTATAATCTCCACTTTCCAGTATCATTTTTGTTCTCTTGCTCTTCGCTCTACAGGTTTATAATTCTGTGCCATCTTTCGCATCTAATCTTCACTTATTCAGTGTACATTGTCATCGTGTCTCATTTTATAAGCATAACTTCGTAGTTGTATTGTTAAACTCTCATTTTTTTTACGTATTTCGTTGTTTTGTTTGTTTAATCTTGTAGAGGTTTATCTCAAATATTATACAATAAAAGTAACTGTCCACAGAATATGATTACGGACGTCACGAATTCTTGGCGTGCGAGTTTTTATTAAGTTTGTTGCCTTAATTATTGCTGTCCTCTTTATAGCTATCTATTTTTTTTCGCTGTCGGACTTATTATCTAATTGTGCGCCAGTATGAGGGTCTCCTTCGGGAGTCCGTCGGTCATTCGCGTTATTTCCCTGTGAAAGGGCCGATTAAAACTAAACATTGGATAACCCAGCTCTTCGCTTGGAACAGCAAGTTAGGTTTCAGACGTTCGTAGGGAGAAACGTCAGTCTTAGACATACGCTGGTTGTAGATACTCTGGTGAAATTTAATAAATGGGATTTACTATAAAATTGGAGACCAAGAAGTATATGCCGAATGTGTAGAGATAATAATGTAATTATCAGGAACCTGTACTTGGAAGGTGCCCCAAAATAGGCGAAGATTGCCCCCCTTTCACAGCCTTAGATCATAATTTACATTCATCTTTACAGCTGGTGTTAAATGATGCATGTAGCTGAAAATTCGTTGTTAAGTAAGCTAAGAAAGCAGAAAAGAAGGGATGCAAGCACAATTTTATGGCGACACATTTTGGACGCGGCAGCGAGGGTGGGATGGAGTTTGCTTGTTCTGGTAATATGATGTGGACCGAAGAGCCTCAGTGTTGGGTCCATTACGGAGCTGTTACCGTGATGTTAATTTTAAGTTGATTAAATAGAGTGAATGCCCTGGATGCAAGAAATGTTCGGTATGGCGTCGGTGCGCCGAAGTCAAACTAATACGAGTGTACGTATGAGTATGTTGTGACACCTGTATACATACCGTGATGACGGTGATGGCTAATTTTAAACATGAATCAATCCGATAAGAGGCCAGCATGTGAAGTAAAACTGCCATGAGTATATTACCAGGTAAAATAATTCTGGTAATAGAACCCGAAGGTTCAATGACACGTAATACCAGAGAGACAGTTCCATCCTCTTTCCACCCTCGAAATTTATTTCCTAGGAGTTGTACTTGTATTGTCTAGATGATATTTGAGAACTGTCCTGAAGGAATTGGAACTAAGAATAATGAGAGAATGAAGAAAACATAGTATCTTTCGGTAGCTGCTCTTTTTGTAATATTTATAATATTGTTAATCGAGGACGGCAATGTAAGTGGAATGTGCAGCACGCGTGAGAGGTATGAGAAATGCTTAGGCCTAATCTTATAAGGAAAATTTCAAGGGAAGAAATTACGATGGAAAACTTCGGTCTATATAGGAGGGTAATACTAGGATAATTACTATCCAGTTTTCTAAAGTGGAATCAAATCATGTTTTTTTTTCTGTGAACGTTATAATGAACTTAGAAGATTCGTAAAAAGCAGGGAATTTCTTGACAATCAGACCCAACTGTCACTTTTCTCAAGACCAGTCTTGTACCGTACAGTCACTAATTCGTCATATTAGATCCAGTGTTCTCTCATTTTCTCTATATGACCCAAGTGATCACCTTTGGAGAGGATTCCCCACTACAGATCAGTATTGCATTTCTCATCTGTATATCCAGCCCAACGTACATGTAACATCGTCTGTTTCACTACTTCTACCTTAACAGTAACGTGACTTGTATAGGCCGAAGCCACGAAGTTCCGTATAAAGATGAATCTGGGAAAGACATTTTAGTTGTGCATCCAACCCGCCACATCCCCGTATATAAAACCAACGCCCTTTGGATCGGTGGCCATCCCTCGAGTAAGTGACGAAACTCGGGGAACCCCCGACCCTATCGTGCAGGCAAATGTTCGTGTGAACACTGATAAAGCACAATATCCGCCGGAAAGGCGCCCATCCCTGCCCGCTGCACTTGCTTGAATGTGAATATTTATAATTTGAGCTGCTTTCTCGTCATCCATGTGTACTAGACCAGTGGTTCTCAACCTTTGTGAGACAGCGGCCAGGTACATTTTTTTTTTTTAATAAGACAAGGGCCCGATATAATTGATTCGCTGCTCGGCGGTTGAGAAACACCACTAGACGGAAACGTAACAAGAAAATAAGTTCAGGGTACGCTGTGTCACGATGTACTGTACGTCATTCACACGTCTTAATGACTGTGGGGAATGATTCAGATTAATCGGAAACAGTTGTGGTCATTTCTTGATAAGCGTTTGTCGTCATTGTTAGCAACACAGTTATTAATGTTATTATTATTGTTCTCCTTCGTGTTCGAGAGGTCACGGGGTTGAATCTAGGCCGCAGGGACTTGCTCTCCCGAGGTCTTACGCGTCTTGACAGATTCCTGTGCCACGAATGATCAGATAATATCTTAAAATATGCCACGGATAGTTCCCCAATCTAATTGTTGACCATGCTTCCACTCGATGCTAGGCAGCTTACGAAGTTGAAAAAGCGTTAACTAAAGGAAGGCCCATCTTCTTAGTTCGTAGGCTGTTGACTCACACTTTGTCCCATGTAGGGACTAATCATCTTCGAAAGAAACGAGAGTTCTTTGACGTGCAACTCCCTGCGAAGTATTACTCAAATAAGTTTCTTCTGTTTCGGGCAACCTGCTGTTACCATCTTCAAGACATCTGCACAGAATTCCATTTTCATTAACTAGCTGATGCTTTATTCCATATCATCACGGTGGGTGAGGTCCCCAAAAATTTGACACTTATTGTGATATACCTTTCTTGAGAAACATTCAGAAAATAGAAGTACATATTCCACAGAACGTTTATGGGTATATACAGAGTGGGGCAGAAGGAAGGATATACTTGAAATGTTGGAAGAATGAATTAGTCATTTCATTTAATTACTTTCTCTACGTGGCGTACCTTGCAAATATGTGTACAGTCTCGCAAATGCACACTCCTTTACGACGTTGAGTTGTAAAATGGCCACCTGTCACATTGATATGCGTGGAAAGGAAAGAAATATACATGAAAATTATGAAATTGTGTTTGCATTCACCTGTACATTTAATTTAAAACTTTTCTTATCCAATCATTGTTCCGTACTTTATTAAAACTATTTTAGAACTTAAAGTGAAGTTACAAACGTAATTGGTCCACGTAATCAAGTTATTTCTTGGGCCTTGGATATATGTAGTTGTTCGGATTACCATGTTTCCCCGTTGAATGATAACGTTCGTAATACAGACATAAGGACGGGTCACGTTTCTTTACAAAATGCATGTGTGGCATGACAAATATTTGGAGGAAACCGTGTGAATGACACGGGGAAATTCTGTTTGGCCGATGTACAGTGCGTAAGAATATATGTAAACCCTACGACGTTTCGACGATTGGCTCTGCCTCTGTGCCCTGCTGGTATCCTGTAGGTAGAGATGAGCGAGGTATGTAGCAAGTGTGCGTACAAAATTTTAAACCGATAACCGGAAAGAAGGAGACTGCTTGGAGGATATGGAGGAATGGAGAGACTAATATTAAAATGGACATTAGCTAAACAAGGCATGAGGGCGTTGACTGGATATATCTGGCACAGGCTAGTGTTGCTATTCATCTTTCGGGCTCTTGTGAACACGGTGAGGGACCCTCTGGTTCTTTAAAAGGCTGAAAAAGTTGTGTGAGATAAGTTTAGTGCATTGGACAAAAGTGACTGCTATTTGTGAACACGTTAAGAATCTTGAAAGGGCATACTTTGGAAACGAAGCCTTTGAAAATGCTTGGATATTGGGGTACCTCAAATTAGGCCACGACCGTTTTCATATGCGTCTTTTCTTTGGTCATTCATTAATCTGCATCATCCGAACATTCACCGCGATATAGGCCGAGTTATTGATAACGTTAAAGAAACTACCAACACACATAATTCCTCTTATATGTGACGTCTCCCAGAAGCAAAGCTACATTGAACACGGTGAATCCTTACCCACTGCTGAAGGCAGGGACAAAAGTGAACAGGATGCAAAGAATGGTTAGGCCTGCCACATTGTGTACAAGGGCATATGAATAGGTCACTCATCAGTGGCTTCCAGTTGCTTGCTAGACTAGATAACCAACCACCGTGCGGTACTTGCAGTGTGGATATAATTGCACGATGAGCATGTAGTTGCGTAATAAACTCCTTACTAAACTATCTGATTTATGTGGTATTTGTTAGTTTTGAAACTTTGTATAGGTATACGTTGTATGGGGGAAGGAGAAGAGAGAGAAAGTGATGGAGGGGGCGGATAATTTGGCCCATATTTAACTTTTTGTTACACACAGGATGTCATATTGGCAGAGTGTAGTAAATAATTGTTGTATACTTTTTCCTTTCCGAACATTCAAAGGACTCTCGTTTTGAGTGTTGTGGATTTCCTGCATTGCATTGTGGAGCTGGACATATTGCTGTCACTTACTTCAAATGGAATCTTTATCTGTTACTTACCTTGTTTTATTTAAGAAAACTTGAAGTGAAGAAACTGCTGCGGAGATCTAAGCGTATGATGAAAGATAATATTGTCACGATTTTAGTGATTGTAGACGGGGTTTTGATTGGTAATAAGATTTATTGCACGCGTATACTACCACACTTCACAAATCACTATAGGACACATAATGTCTTCTCAGTCTGTTGCAGTCATCACTAGCCGTCCATGGGTAGCGGCTTCCAGTGCCGGATGGTCCCCTTCCTCTGGGTTCCCGAACTGTCCCCGGCCTCAGCTGTCAACTTCAAATAGTGTCAGCTCAAAACAACTTAATCCCAGCGGTTATCTAACTAACTACAGCTCCTGAATTGTGCTGCTCGTTTACATCTCGGCACGGACCACACAGAAAACACCGTTTCTTCGTGGCAGTTTACGGGCATTTGCTTAATAATGGTCGTTGTGTAGTTGCTTATTTCGCGGTCGTTACCTAGCAACGGGTCTGCATGCCAATATATTAAAATAAACATTCAAGAAATAGGCAGTGAGGATGTAGACTTGACTCATCTGCCTTAGAACAGGGTCCAGTGGCTGCCTGTTGTGAATGCGGTAATAAACCTTCGGGTTCCATAAAAGGCGAGGAATTTATTGACTAACTGAACGACTCTTACTGTCCCAAGGACTTTACTCCATGGCGTTCGTTGTTTCATCATGAAATGGTTCTTAAGGTATAATGAAAAACCACTGTATTAGTGCCCTTTTGCGAAAAAGCGTCCCGCTAAGTGTATTAAGTGATTTAACTAAAGGAGTTACATACAAAATTTTAATCGATTTTCGAGTTTTGGCATGCGTACAGAGGGAGTAATGGACGGGGCAAATTTAATAGACGCGCTTCAGGGTTATGTGGCATCTAAAAAAATACCTATTTTATTTGCACATTAGTTTCCGATAGATTTATTTCTTTTATTTTAGCGATAGATTTATTTCTTTTATTTTAGCGGCATGTCTGTGAAGTTCGTGGAAACTGTTGGAATTACTGATGTATGCTGCTTGGTCTTGCATTCAGTAGTGATCAGATGCAACTCAAAACCATACGAGAAAGGAATGTTCTAACGTGTTTCTGGCTTCTGGGGCCTGCAGTAGTCTGACATTCGTAACTCACAAGTAACAAGACAGAGTGGGTTGCCAGGAACTGGCACATTAGAAAATGGCGTCTTCAGTTGCGTTGTTCTAGACATGGAGTTCCTTAAAGCTAAGAATCTCGACAGGTAAACGAGATTGGTTTTGGGGACTTGGCATTACTATCTCATCGGAATCAGACGCCATTTCTATACGTTCTGCCAAATTCCAAATTAATTAAACTTCGCAGACATTTAGGACTACTACCACAGTACAGCTCGTCAAATATAATTGATTATATATATTGATTAAGTCAAGGAGGGTGAATGAGCAGGGAATATAGCACGCACGGAAGCTAAGCGGAAAACTAAAAGGAAAGACCACTAGGAATGTCTAACCGTAGATGGGAGGATAATATTAAAATGTATCTTAGCGAAATGGGATGGGAGATATGGTCTGAATTCATCTGACAGGGTAGAGACCAGTGACGGGCTCTTGTGAGCACAGTTGTGAACCCTCGGATTCCTTAAAATGTTGGAAATTTCTTGAGCGACTTGTAGCTTCCAATGAAGTACTCCACTCCTTGGAGTTAGTGAAACTATATTGGGCATGATACGAGTCAGGCACCTAAATGAAGTGATTTCGAGCATCACTAACAAGAAGGTGAAGTGAAACTTCATTTACGACGTAATTTGTGTGAATCTGATTTACGTCATACTTCGTGGGGAGTTACTTGGAACGGTCAGTAACAAAGTACATCTACCAGAAAAGTGAACAACAGCAGCGTGTGTTAAAAATAAAATGTGTTTACCACTTGAAGTTGTGATTTATTCAGCGTAATATTGCAGATTCACAGCCTCGAGTTGTCACCAGTCCAAACACAAGCCTAACGTGAGACCTGAATTAATGTCTGGCAATTCTAACGACTACGTACAGAGAGGCAGGGAGGAACCTGTTGTACCTGCACCCTTGAGAAGTCCTCTGGGGCCACCCTGAACACCTTTTCCTTTCATATTAATGACATTCCACTTATTTGGTTCTGTTACGTAACCTGAAGTTCATAGTTGCTTGCCGGCTGCGAGTTGGAGTGAGTAATTGGCGACAGTTACTACGCACCTTGAAGGCATGTAAATATTTTGGCATGTTGTCTATGGAGTATGATTATCTTAGACCTCTTTGCTGTGGTTTAAATGAATACTATAAATATTCGAAGTCCTTGCGAATAGTCGGGACCACGGTGAGCCTAAATGCTGCCCCAGTAGACGGGACAACCTTCCCCCCAATTGGAAACAGCTGTAGTTTTTCGAAGCGTAGTCACAATAACATGACATTCCCAGATGCCGGCGAAAACAGACAATGGTGTCATACTTCTTAAAACAGCATTATTTGCATCGTTGCATAACATGGTCACTAATGAACATAAAGGCAACATGAATGAATTTTTAACGAGAAATCAGAAGTGGTGTGTGTTTGTAAAATGTGCCGCCCCTAAAATCGTGCTGCCAGAGGCGGCCGCTTCGTTCTCGTATGTGTTTTCAGGCTAACTGTGCTGTTCGGACAACTAGCCTCATAAATCTTACCCGGCGGTTGAGGTCGGATGTCACTTGCGAGTTTATTAAGTAGCATGTTTGTAACGCAGAGTGCTTCGGGAAATAGTCTTCGAGTTTGTTTTATGTGATTGATAGATGTGACGTACAGAACTGTAAATATAGGCCACTCGTGTCATTTATAAATAAAGAAAAATACGTGCAAAAATGACACGAATTCCAAGCAATTTTTTTTTTCGAGTGAATCTGGCGCGTCTTATTTCTCAATTTATTTAAGGACGCCTCTTCAGCTGCGTGGGGATAGGCTGTAGTTCAAACGAGAGAGTGATTTTGAATGATGACTCGAGAAATATTTAGAAGGAACGAGCCTTGGACAATTTTTATGCACGATTCCGGCATTTTATCTTGAGGGATTAAATAAAGGGTTAGAAAAAATAGTGTTTCATATCTAGAACAGGAACACGGAATCTCCCGAATACGAAACAAGAACGCAAACTACCCGACCTCTGCATTCGGTTGTTCACATCCGTGTCTATAAACGTCCACAAATAATGTATTGCATTATTACGTGTAACTAGAAGAGGGAGTCTCGCGAGACAGTTAGGCCGGGTCGATTCATAACGCGCAGTTTCGGTTCGTGGCTGGGGTGTCTAAGCAAATGTACTTGCTAAGGACCAGATATACATACAAGTAGATTGTTAAGGGTTCTGACGATGGTGTATAACACCCAAAATTACTGGGGTTTTGGACTTAGTCCATCATCATGTGTTTTAGAAAATAGAGAGCACAACGCTTCGGAAACTGGATGTTTCCGTCCTCAAATGAGAGGGGAAAGGGGTGGGGGAAACACCTACTCAGTTGGGTCCCTTAGAATGAACTAACCTCTGTCAGCTGTAGTGAATTTGACGGGTTGTCCAATGATTGAGGCTGTAAAGGACCCAACTCAGTAGGTATCTTGTCGCTCTCATGTAAGGACGGAAACAGACCCAGTTTCCGAAACGTTGTTTTCTATTTTCTGGAATACCGGACGATGAATAAAGTCCAAAAACCCAGTAATTCTGAGATATATAAGCTCACAAAAATCACGCGGCAATTCAAAATGTCATTTCAAACAAACTGGACAAACGTCTTCTACTGAGTTAGTCAGTTGATGGGTATTTGATTAGGTATAGAAATTTTTAAGAATTTGTACTTGATGGAGGCTATGTTACTTCCACTGATATAGAACACGAATCTTGATGTATTAAACAATACATTGTTCTTTTGCAGATCCAAGGAGACTGACCGCACACTAAGATGGCCAATTACTTCGCGTGCATGTGCCTGATGAGGATTGTACTGCCGCTCAGCCTATCCTTGAGTGAGTACAGCAAATCCCCAAATCCCGCCCCACATGGGTACCGTCACCTTCAAGTGGAAAGGTTGCCAGTGTTCTTATTAATTAACGCCAGCTAGTGCAGAGGCGCACATGGAAGCACTATCAGGGTGGTATAATGGGTGAACAGCTCTCAGGAAGTAGAATCCATGGAGAAGGTAGACGTTAGATGTATGGTGGAAAGTGGCCGAGGAGCTGAAAAACGAGAATCGTCGTTACGTGACGCAGAACAGAGAAAACGTAAATTCCTCTAATTTAGGTCACTGTATTAAACACTGTAGGTAAATCACATAATCCGGTAGGTAACACTGAATGGTGCCACGATACTTGTTAGCATACACATATTACCACTTCGTAGAACGAATTCTAACCTTCATCCATGTTAGTTCATGCAGTGTGTGCTTGTATTTCGTAGAAATAATTATCGTCTCTAGACACTGCTAATATAGACGTTAAGAAGGTAGGCCTAACAGAAATTGTCGCAATTCAGCTTAGGATAAGTTATTGTTTAAAATTATGTAAATAATTTCAGGTATATGTGAACTTAGTTTCAAAGGTTTTCCACGTTGTATTCAAGTTCGAGTAATACTGTTTCGTTTTAATACAGTTAACTGATTTAGACCGATTCACCTTGAATGTGGAGTGCATTTCTGGAAGTCAAGGCCAGTCTCTTCCCAGCAAAAAAAAAAAAAAAAAAAAAAAAAAAAAAAAAAAAAAAAAAAAAAAAAAAAATCGAATTCGGTACGTACAGGAAGAAAGAACGGACGACATCGCCATACTCGTATATTAAAGTGACTTCGAGCGGCCAGCAGAAACATCTTTCCTTTGGATAGAAAAGCGCAAGCTTGAACTGAAGCGGCACTAGGAAAATAACAGATGTCTTGTTTCCCAGCGGGGTCAGGCTCGAATTTCGGACGGCAGGAGGGCTGTTCTGAAGATTTTGTGACCGTTACGGGTTCCTCGAGGCTTCCTTACTTACTTACTCTTGGAGATGAGCCCTTCTGGAGGAGCCGCCAATTCTGCAGCTACTCAAGAATTTCCCAGCATTTTATGGAACCCGAACGTTCATTACCGTGTTCACAAGAGCCTTCCACCGGTCCCTATCCTGAGCCAGATCCATCCAATCCATACCATCCCATCCTATCTCTCTAAGATACATTTTAATATTGTCCACCCACCTACGCCTTGGTCTTCCCTGTGGTCTCTTTCCGTCTGGCTTTCCCACCAATATCCTATACGCATTCCTCTTCTCCCCCATTCGTGCTACATGCCCTGTCCACCTCATCCTCCTTGACTTGATCATTCTAATTATACTTGGAGAAGAGTATAAGTTATGAAGCGCCNCTATATTTTTGGACAACAGACGAGAAGACAAAATGTTCTAGACCGAATGGTAGCAAGCATTGCCCGAGTTCAATCTCCTCTTAATTTCCTCCTGAATGACATTTCGATCTGTTATCGTTTTTCCCAAATATCTGAATTGTGCCACATTTTAAAAACATCTTTTTTTTTTATATATATATTTATTAGCAATCAGAATAAAATACATTCTTTTAGCTAATTTGCTAATTTAAACACCGTCCTCGTGTGCTTATTGTGTCGTGATGAGGGCTCCTCCAATGAGAGATCCTCTAACCATCAAGTAGATCTGCGGGCCATAATTTCTTTAGCCTTCTTCGTTGTTGTTGTTCCAGTAGGGGCTGCAGTAATGTATTGCTATGGTGTCCTAGTTTATCGTGATGTTTTATGCTTCTTTCTTGGATGACTTCTTTGACGAATGGTACATTGAGATCGTCATGTAGGGTCTGATTTGACACATACCAAGGTGCATTTGTGATCATCCGCAGTATTTTGGACTGTCTTCGTTGCATTATGGCTATGTTCGATTTACTGGCGCATCCCCATAGTTCGATTCCATAGGTCCAAATAGGCTTTATGATGGTCTTGTATAGAAGTACTTTACTATCTAGCGATGTGCTGGATTTACTTCCAATGATCCAATGTATGTCTTTTACTTTTAGGTCTACCTGTTTCCTTTTTTTGGTTATATGCTGCTTCCAAGTAAGCCTGGAATCCAGGTGTAGTCCAAGATACTTTACTGTTGATGATTGTGGAATTTCAGTATTATTTATGTGTACGGCTGGGCACTGCTCTTTTCTCATTGTGAAGGTGACCTGTACAGATTTGGTTTCATTAATGTGGATTCGCCACTTTTTTAGCCAACTTTCTACTTGGTCTAGATGACTTTGTAGTCTTTGCGAGGCAGTTGCTGGATCATCATGGCTGGCAAGAATGACCGTGTCATCAGCAAATGTCCCTGTTGTAGTGTAAGTAGTCGTTGGTAGATCTGTTGTGAATAGCACGTATAATATCGGGCCTAAAACGCTCCCTTGTGGGACTCCAGATTGGATGATGAAGTTGCTGGATACCTCCTCCTTAACTCGTGTTCGGAATTTTCGGTCAGATAGATATGACTTGAGTAGTCTAAAGTATTTTATAGGAAGCACCTTTTTTATCTTGAATAGGAGTCCATCATGCCAAACCTTGTCAAAGGCTTGGCTTACGTCTATAAATATTGACGTGCAGTACTGTTTGTCTTCTAATGCTTGATTAATTTTATGGATGATTCTATGTGTTTGTTGTATTGTAGAGTGATGATTCCTAAATCCGAATTGGTGTGGAGGCATCCATTCATCTGGCTTTAGGTCCATATTTAGTCTCCGAAGTAAAAGCTTCTCAAATAATTTGTTTATTATGGACAGTAGGCTTATTGGACGATACGAAGATAATTCTTTTGGGTCTTTTCCTGGTTTTGGTATCAAGATAATTTCTGCTGTCTTTAATTGTTTGGGCCAAATACTAAGTCTTAGCATAGCATTATAGATGTATGTTAGCATGACTAATCCCTTTTTTGGCAACTCTTTCATCATTTTAGGTGTGATTTTGTCGATACCAGGTGCTTTTTTGATATTTAAGAACCCAATTTCTTCTTTGATTTCTTTTGGGCTGAATATTTTTATTGTCGGAATATTTGGCGGTAATGTGGTAATATCGTTCTCAATCTCTTGATCAGGATGACTGGCATTTGGCATAAAGACTTTCGATAAATGTGCTGCGAAGAGTTCCGCTTTTTCTTTATCGCTACGAGCCCATCGATCTGGACGACCATCTATCTGGATTTTTAAAGGCGATACAGGAACTATAGGTTTCTTAGTTGACTTCACCGGTGTCCAAATGGAGTTGTCGTAGCGATTGAGGTTTCTGAGGTAATTGTGTAGTGTCAGCTCTCTGGACTTCTTGATTTCTGCTCTTAGCTTATTGGTGGCCCTGTTATACACAGTTCTGTCTGCTGGGGCATGACTTAGTTGCCATGTCTTCCTAGCCCGTCTTTTATCTGCTATAAGTTTTTTGATTTCGGTAGGGATATTTATACTTCTTGTTTGTGTAGTCGGAATTGGAGTGGCGTGTAGAGCTGCTTCTTTAAGAATGTTAATGAAATTTGTCAAGGCTATGTCTAGTTTAAAAACATCTGTTTCCTATCTTTATATCATGATTTTGCCCTGCATTTTTGTGACGAGACAACAACATATACTTAGTTTTCACAGTGTTTACTTCTAGACCAACCTCTTTACTTGCGTCAATTAAAGTTTGTGTGTTTTACTTTATGGCATCTATGTTATCACCCAGTAGATTCACATCATCGGCATAGGCCAACAGCTGATGTGTCCCGTTTAATTTCAGTCCCACCTGGTTTCCCTGGATCTTCCTAATGGCATAATTCTAAAGCAAAGTTGAAAAGGAATGGCGATAAAGCATCTCTTTGTTTTAGACCATTCTGGACAGGAAATTTATCAGACAAATGTTTACCTACACGGACTTTACTATACGTTTCGTTTAAACACGTTTTAATCGACCTAACTAGTTTCATGGGTATCCCAAATCCTGTCAGAATATTGTACAATACTTCCCTCCTAACTGAATCAGGCTTTCTTGAAGTCTGTGAATAGCTGATGTACTATCTCATCGTACTCCCATTTTTTCTCCAATATCTGAGGAATGCAGAAGATCTGATCTGTAGTTGATCTGTTACGTCGAAACCCAGACTGATGATCCCCAATAATTTCANAGAAGTCGGCCGGAGCTAGGTCGGGGCTGTAGGGTAGCTGCGGCAGCTCGTCCGTCAACAATTTAGGGACTAGCTTGGTGCACACCTTTCGCATGTTCAATTCGTCCATAACGATGCGATGCACAATGGTTTTTGGAATGTTCAAAGTGTCAGCTAACAACCGAACAGTCATTCGACGGTCAGTATTCAACAAGTCACGCACACGAGTCACATTTTCATCGCTTTGGCTTGTTGATGGCCGTCCAGAGCGGGAGTCATCTTCCACTCCTTCCTGGCTCTCCTTAAACTTCTTCACCCACCTTGTAACTTGCACATATGATACGGCAGACTCCCCGTAGGCTTGCTTAAGCAGTTCGTGAGTTTCGGCAGCATTTTTGTTGAGCTTTGTGCAGAACTTGACCGCCCAACGTTGTTCGAAAGTATCCGCCATCGCGCGCCGTGACGTGTCACAAAACACAGGTGCACTAAATCAGCGATACCGACGCCTCCGATGCTCGAGCAGACTGACCTTGGGCGCGCTGTGAAGCTAAAGGCCTCCCCCCCAACCCAACCGGTTCCAGCGCGCTCCGACCAGTAGCAGCGCGGGGAAGAAATATGTTTCATGACTTTTGGGACACACCTTGTATATATGGAGGGAGTTAATCTTGAGAGAAGAATATTGGATACAATTTTGTATGAAGTTGATAGCAGTGATATCCCACGATAATTACTACGAGTACTGTCAGTTTTATCATCCTTCTTGTGAACTGGTACAATAATAGACTCCTTCCACTGATTAGGCACTTTTTCCTTGTGCCAAATAGAATTGCATAATTAGCTTGTGGATCTTAGAATTTAATATTTCACCTCCTGCTTGAATAAGCGATTTACACAGTTTCAGTTTTCTTCAATTTTTTCTTAAAGTCATTTATTCCTCTATACAGGTCTCTAATGTTCTTGTTCTTACTGTTCATTGCAAGTTCATCAATTTTGTATTTCGGATATTCCCTCCTTTTGTTCCTGAAATGCCTGCTGGTTTCACGTCTTACATTGTTCAGATTATCCCCATTTATTTCGCTTGTATCCTCTAACCATTGCAATTTGGTTTGTTTTCTTTGGTCTAATAATTTTGAGCCTCCTTCATCGAACCATGGCTTATGCTTCTTCGGTTCATAATAACCTACACTCTCCTCGGCGGAAATTTTTATATTTTCTCTAATAGTTTCCCAAGCTTTATTAACATTCACCTCAGTGTCCAAGTTCTCCAAAGCCGCGAACCTATTTGAGATTTCAAAACGATACTACTCTTTACCCTCTACCTCATTTAATTTCTTGACATTGAACCTCTCCTTATGAATTCTGGCGTTGTTTGTTTGCTCACCGCCAGTCTTTCCCTAACCTTTGCCACCACCTGGTAGTAGTCAGTTTCACAATCTGCTGCCCTGAATACTTGAGTGCCGTCTCCTATCTATCAAAATATGGTCTATTTGATTGTGTATCTTCCCATCAGGAGATGTCCAAGTAAATTTATGGATGTTGCGATTCGGGAAAATTGTACTTTTGACAGTAAGATTTTTTGATGTGGCAAAGTTTACTACTCTAACTCTAGTATCATTACTAATTTCATGCAGACTCTCATTCCGAATCGTTGCTTTGAAAATGTCTTCCCTCCCTACCTTGGCATTGAAATCTCGTAACGAAATCTTCATAAGGTACATCGGGAATTAATCAAATACATGTTCTAGTTCTTCATAGTAGAACCTGTCCTTTACGTCATCAATTTTATCATCTGTTGGGGCGTGAACACTCATAACAATGATATCACACTAGCGACCTTTTAGTATTATGTATGATATTCTCTCACTAACCAACTCTACCCTCTTAACTGCTGATACGATTCTCTTATGTACGAAAAAACCTGTACCTCATTCATGATTTTATTTCCCTTTCCATAGAAAAACGTATAGTCTCCTGCTTGTGCGATGCCACCTCCATCCCATCTGACCTCCTGAACTCCCGCTAAATCTAACTTATATTCCAAGATTTCTTCTGCCACTGCCCTGAGTGAACCTGCCCTATACAAACTTCTGACGTTAGGCCTTTTATCGAAGGAATCCGTCCAGGTCCGAGACTTTGTGTTTCTTTTTCGTAAAGTGATTTTTTACGGTGAGGAATTTTTAGCCCCACGCCCAACCCCCAAGCTGGAGGACCACACCTTGTCGGCTCTCCGCAGCTCCTTATTCTGTATATTCGCAGCTTTCCTCCAAACCTTGAGGGCGTCTCCTCCATCCGCAACCTGAGGACGCGCCATACCGTGGTGACAGGGACCCACGTAAGATGGTTTGCTCGAGGTTAGGGATGTTAAATCATTTTTACTCTGGCGTTGGATGGGTACAGTAGAAACGATCTCAAACTGGAGGGCCGCACGAGAAAAATAATAAAAAATGTAGTTAGCTCCATGGAACAGGACTTTGTAGAAGCTGACAGTCGCAAAAATGGTCACGAAATTTTCCATCATGGGGCCAGAAGGTTCATTACCGTATTCTCAAGAAGTCGGGGCTGAATCCTCATTGTAGTTTACGTCAAAACATGCATGTTTTGAGGCCTTTTATATTTTGTATGTTGCTAGTCTTTGACGGCGAGTTGTTAGTCCCCCACCAGACTCTCAAGCTGGAAAATCACCACTTATCCGCCGTCTGTGAACGTTTGTTCAGCATATTTGCAACTGCTCAATCTGGAGACGTGTCCGTCCTTGACCTCAGAGTGCATTACCAGAGACGCATAAGTCTTACCTAAATCATTACTAGTAAAGACAACACCACACGCTGTGGAGGAAACACGCAAACCAGGATCATATGGCAGTCATAACTGAAAAGGAGGCTTACGAACATGAGGGCAAGCTGCCAAACAAAACACCTTGGACAGACATACATTTATGAACAATGGACGACACCCCGTGTGAGGTGAAATAATATGCACCAAAATAACGTGGGTATAATAGAAACTTTAAAGAATTTTATCAGGTTTTACCTTGAAAAGAGAACTACAGCGTGTGATTTTAGCACGAACTAAGACAGTGTAGCAGTTTTAACATAATTTAATAAAATATTTGTAACATATCAAGACACCTGGAGATGGCCGTTTGGGGCCGAAACATGTAGTGTCAAAGTGTATAATGATAAACTAAAATTAAAATTAAGTAGTGAATAAAAAAGTGTTGCAATATTGACGGACGATAAATAATGGACTTTAAGTTGTACAATTGCAACGGGATGCTGAAATACAGAATCATAAATGTTATTAATCATTGATTTGGACACGTGTCAACTTTAGCGTGGTCAGCGCAACGAATTCCATTGGCCTTTAATTTGAGTTTTATAGACCTGAGCCGCTATTTCCTTGAAATAGCTGCTCAATTATCCCCACGAGGCTGAATGGGCCCCGTTACAGACCCACTACTTCTCATAAAATCTGGTAGCGCCGGGAATCGAACCCGGACCTTTGGAACTGTAGCCTGGAACGCTGACCACTAGACCACAGAGCTAACTTCCCCGAGAAGCGGCGGTCGCTCGGTCTGTATAGTTCGCTTGAGGAATAAAACCACGGAGCTTGTTTTGTTTTTGTTTAATTTGGTCACGTGCTCTTAAATCTGAGACATAATGATGTATCGGGCAGGCTTAAGGCGGCCGTGTCATGGAAAGTTTATAGAACCCGGGGGGGGGGATTTCAATCAGTTAAAAGCGGTCGGATCGTGAAGGTGAAAGTCACTTGCCAGCACTTTCGATGTCCGGCAATGAATGGCGCATTCCCTCAATTCTCTTGAGACTCGAGGTACTTCACGTGTTGCTGTTTACATGTTTTGCTGTCTCGGGTAAAATTAAAACATACCATTCTTGACGCGTGCCTCGTCTCAAGAGATCGACGGGAAGTTCGCCACAAAAGGGGACACGCCTTGTATGTGTCTCTGTGTTTTTTTTCCGTGTCTCTGTGTTGTTTTTTTTTCCCGTTTTCCCTCGTTGCCGATGCTAGCTGTCTGATACTAGCATAAACATTCACTAGTTCCAACTCATTACGATTGTACCTTATGACATAACGGTGACGTTTTTGCAATTATGTCATCCTAATAGTTGTGAAAGTCTGACAAACAGTTGGATATTCACGAAGTATTTTGGAATCGGAGAGACGAATGGGAAGGTAATGAAGTAGATGAGGTCATGAATGGTGGCAGGAATCGTTTTTTTTCTATAGCAAACCATTAAGGAAACTAGTTGTCACGCCTTTCACGTAAATGCTTCAATTTGTATCTAAAATGAAACACATAGGAATTATGCCTAAGTATAAGTAATTATGTGCCGGTCACGGTAGCCGAGCGGTCTAAGGCATGCACTGTCTTCGCTCGCTCGGAAGCCGGGATCGTGGGTTCGAATCGCACTCAGGGCATGGATGTGTAGTTTGTGTGTGTGCGTTTTTCTGTGTTTGTGTACTGGTAGAGGCCTTGCGACGAGCTGATCACCCGCCCAAAGAGTCCTACCAAATGTGTAAGATCTAGAAAAACCGAAGTGAACGGAGTTCATGGAGGTACGCCTAGGCCCATTGGGGCTGTAGTGCCAAGGAAATAAAAAATATTATCCTACCATCAACACGTATCTGCGCCTGTGTTTGTTCTTCCGGACAGGGGCGTATGGACAGACGCTTACAAACGACACAAGTATAGTGCCTTAATATAGGCCACGATCGCCTATATGTCGTGTACAGTATAGCGTATTTCAATTTATGTTCCTTGCTCAGGGTAAAACTTAAAGATACAACAATTTTATCGGAACGTCATGTTGTATTTTTTAAATTGGTGTAAGAGGATACGCGCCGGTCACGGTAGCCGAGCGGTCTAAGGCATATACTGTCTTCGCTCGCTTGTAAACCGGGATCGTGGGTTCGAATCCCACTCAGGGAATGGATGTTTAGTTTGTGTGTGTGCGTTTTTCTGTGTTTGTGTACTGGTAGAGGCCTTGCGACGAGCTGATCACCCGCCCAAGGAGTCGTACCGAACGTGTAAGATCTATAAAAACCGAAGTGAACGGAGAAGTTCATGGAGGTAGGCCTAGGCCCACTGGGGCTGTAGTGTCAAGGGGGGAAAAAAATAAGAGGATACGCAATCTTCGCAACTAATGTACAGTTAATTACATAAGCCTGCAATGCTTTATTCTTGTGGCATGTTTCGGCCTTTCGTCGTCCTCAAAATCGTCGTCGTCATCATCATGGTCATGTTCATGATGCTACCTCACAGTTCATTTTCAGTGTAACTGCCAGGATTGCTGTGCATTAAGAGACTATGATTCGTATCTATTCAGACCGGACAGAGTATATTTGTACATATATCCACTATAGTCATTTTAGGCAAGTGCGATTGGATATTGCGCCGAAACAAAGATCAGGGAACTGTTATCTCGGTTGTAACACTGAAAGCCTTATGGAATGGGAACGTTATGCAGACCAGCAGGTCGATCGGTATGTCAGTCAGTCAGTTAGTCTGTCTGTCTGTCGATTGGCCAGACAGTCCTCTGCCAGTTAATGATAACAAGTTTTACTTCTTGGCGTTTCTGCAGCAGTTTCTCCATCAGTACTAAATGCCCTTCACGGCATGAATACTCCGCCCCATCAGGTTAATCACAACCTTAATGGATTTAGGATAGACCAGGGGTTGTCAAACCTTTTTAAATCGCCACTCCCTAGAATAATACATAACATTACGCGACCCTTATCTCTGCCGATCAGTAAGGAGTGCAGTGATGCGCATTGTTGCATTTTGATGTTATGCCATGCGGTAACAGCGGGGACCTATATAGCTTTACAACGTACAAGAGTTAGAAAATGTTTTGAATTGTTTCATTTTTGGTCCGTTACACTATCAATCACAAAGTCAATAAAAAGTCCGTCGAGTGTAACAATTTATAGGTCACTTCTTTATCACTTCTGCCTTACATGTTTCGGTTTAATAAAACCATCATCAGAGGCACATAGTACAAGCATGAAAACACTGCCGTTGTTTAAAATGTACACAGTTATGTTTGCTGCGTGAACGCTGCTACAATACGTCGACGTGTAAAAGCACAACACTTGTTAGGATTGTTGAATGCACGTTCAATTCTCACATTCATCCGAAACTGCCCTCAAGTTTCCTATGTGCTGTGTGTTGCAGTACACAACACACAGCACATAGGAAACATCTAACCATAAGCCATACATCCTCAAGCTGACATCTCCCATCTTCGGGACGAATTAACAAGGAGCAGCTTAACATTTTACTTCAAATGTTTTAAATTTTAAATATTTTAACATTGGCGTTTTAACTTGAGGGCAGTTTCGGATGAATGTGAGAATTGAACGTGCATTCAACAATCCTAACAAGTGTTGTGCTTTTACACGTCGACGTATTGTAGCAGCGTTCACGCAGCAAACATAACTGTGTACATCTTAAACAACGACAGTGTTTTCATGATTGTACTATGTGCCTCTGATGATGGTTTTATTAAACCGAAACATGTAAGGCAGAAGTGATAAAGAAGTGACCTATAAATTGTTACACTCGACGGACTTTTTATTGACTTTTAGAAAATGTGCCTGTTCCGTCAAGAAAGGTACGAAATGTTCCATCGGCTGCAGCTGTATTTTCCGTAAGCGCCTGCATGAAATCGCAGGAGCCGGGACTGGGCAGTCGGTATAGCGACTGGCTACGAGCTGGACGACCGAAGGGTCGGAGTTTCCAGTAGAGTCAAGAATTTTCACTTCTCCACGTCGTCCAGACCGGCTCTGGGGCCCACCCAGCCTCCTATACAGTGGGTACCGGGGGCGAAGCGGCCGGGGCATGAAGCTAACCACTCACCTCCAACTAATTCCGAGGCTTAGAAAATGTGGATCAATACACCCACTCCCCCATACGCCTTCATGGCATAGTGCTTAATTAGTTAAACACAGGGACAACTTTATATTTTTTACTCTTTTTTTTTTCTTGACACTACAGCCCAAGTGGGCCTAGGCCTACCTCCATGAACTTCTCCGTTCACTTCGGTTTTTCTAGATCTTACACATTCGGTAGGACTCATTTGGCGCGTGATCAGCTTGTCGCAAGGCCTCTACCTGTACACAAACACAGAAAAAAAGCACGCACACAAACTAAACATCCATGCCCTGACTGGGATTCGAACCCACGATCCCGGTTTCCAAGCGAGCGGAGACAGTACATGCCCTTTTTTACTTTACCCGTATGCAGTCGTATTGTAAAGTAGAGTAAAAAGTAAAGGTATCCCTGTAACAGGCCGTGGAGGCCCATAAGGTTGTAAGATGTTGAGGTTCCCACATTTTCTAAACAATCGGCTCATAGATGGCAAGGTTGTCAGCCTTACGCTCCGGCCGCACTTTACTCCAAGAATAGTCCAAGAATATTCCTGGTACTCATTTCTATTAGAGACTGGAAGGATTAGGTCAATTGAAAAAAATGCAATGACCTCATCGGGACTTAAACCCGCGACCTTCCGGCTTGTAGCATAGTGCCTCAAGCAACTACACTATCGCGTGCCCCATGAAATCGTACTGACTTAACCACACTGTACGTTGACACAACTCTTCATTACACGTAATTCTTGAAAACTGGGCGATCCCCTGAGAGTAGGTCGCGATCTGCAGATTGAGATACTGTGGGAGAGACCATTAGTGTGAGAATCAGTAGCCGAGTGGAGGGTGCATTCAGCTAATGGATGCGTGCTGCGAATGAGGTCACGGTTTTTCACAGTGGACGGGTGTTTACCTGCCGCTGAGAACCCTGACACGCGGATTGCGTGCTACCTGGGCGCGGCCTTAGAGGGAGGATGCTGATTGATGGCATAGGCTCCCGAGTGGCGTCAAAATTGAGTTCTGCATTGTCACACATCGGCCATGTTTGAATGTGGGAAACACCCACAACACAGAACTTCTGAATTTATTGCAGTTACAAGCTGTAACACTGTGTTAATTTGTTGCACAATTGTCAGCCATAAACAGTAGCTAACCACCTAAGACCTGTCAACACGTGCGTGCCACGCGAAACGTTGTGTTATATATCGGAAAATATCTCCATATGCAGCTCTCACTTGAAAACTGAAATTTGAGATATACCTCGGGAGGATTGTTATATGTGCATTTTGGAATTGATATTTTGCCAGAATTAAATGAATTATCGTAAAACTAAACTGTATAAATAATTGACTCCATATAAATGAATTGTATTAATTACAAATAATTATTTTGCACATAATTTAATTGTAAGTATCTTACGCTCCGCAAATCTTTTTTTTTCTTCTTCTTCTTATGAAACGACCTAGGCCACCAAAAGATCGGATTATAAAATTAGCCCTGAAGCATATTTGTTGACAGACGTGAATTAGTTAAATTAACCTCCCAGGGACCTGTACACAAACACTTGTGTCACCAAACACCACCAGTGATCTCCGTCCTGAAGCACCTCAAACTGCTCACTTTTTCTTTTTTACTAGAATACACTTCAGTGTTATTCCCCAATCTGCATCTCGGTCTTCCGGCTCCATCTGAATCTTCCAACTGAAGAACATACCAAAAGGCTGTAGTTCTTTCTTGTTTCCTCCAGCCGTCCCATTGTGACCCTGTTGATTTAAGAACAGGGTTACTAGGAAACTCCTGTAAAAGAAGAATTTCTTTCTTGTGTACTAACTTCCGCGCATCATTATGGCGATACAATTAAGGGTGTATAAAAGGGGTGGGCATGTACATATGCATGAAATAGATAAGAATATCAAAGCAAATGTCAGTGAATAAACACAAAAGGAAGATACCACATGCGATATCCAGGCGCATTGCTTGGCAAACTTAGTAGAAGTCGAAAGTCCCACATCTTCTGGCGTATTGTATCGTTCGACTTTCAGACTGAAACCTAGCGCGAGATTACAAGCTAACATGTGTTTAGAAAGAAACACGCTTCCTAGTCCTGTATGAGATAGTAGTTAAGATCCATCTTATTGAAGTAGGGTGTGACGAGGTTGGACTGGATTCGTCTGGCTCAGGATGTAAATCTTTTGGCCCATTAAAAGACGATCAGTTTCTTAACAAGCTGAGTGACTTACTTCTTCAAGAACTGTTATGCTGCATGGAATTGCTGTCGGCTTTATAAACCTGGCTAGAAAACCGAGATTAACGGCCGTGGGGTCGCGTTGAGCTGACCACGCGACACACTCTATCCGCTAAAGTTGACATTGACTTCGCCGACAAGCGGCGGTCGCTCAGCCAGTATAGTTCGCTTGCGGAATACAGACCACGGAGTTTATAGACCTGGCCTTTCTTAGCACAATGCTTAGTGGATTTGGTCGAGTCGACTCTGAGCCGAATTAGGACTGTTAGTTATAGTGTATGACGACCTCCCTCCCGCCGTCTTCCATATCCCTCTAAATCAGTGTGGTTGCAGCCACTGCCCCGTCACTTGCCTTTTCACGCCTAACCTAGAGGTCAGGTCTGAAACTGCTTGTAATTGTGTAATATCCTTGGTTCCTTGGTTCTTAATCCGTCTGTCTTAGATCGCGGTATTGCCTTGATAACTTCTTTGAGAATGATTGAAATGTGTAAGGGCTGATAAATGAAAGTGATCGCGGTGCTGCTAGCGAGTACGGGCGGTCGAGCGCGTTTCCTTTGAATGATATTCTTCCCGCAGGGTAAGATACGATGGTGCCCGACCACAGACATATCAGGTGAAACATCGTTTTATGTATCATTAACTGGAAATAATATGAAACTGGAGGTTATTTGTTGTTTCCACTTACATGTCTTTAAATTTCGAAACATTTACAAATTATTTATTACAATTTTATCACAAACTCTGATAGCAATGTATTATTGTACCTGTTATAAGTAGTTAACATAGGCGTAAATTCCTCAAGTGAACTGACTGTTAAATAGAGTACATATTTGAAATAAATGTGCTTCATCGTCCGTCACTAAGGTCTGTATGCACCACTCCTTGGGACCACTGCGCTTTTCAACCCGGTGCGTTGCAGCGTGTCTGGAAATGACGGTATCCCTGAATCAGCTTCAGCACGTGCTAATGAACTGTAGTGCAGAGAGAGCAGACGGGCGCCTGGTACATCTGAGTCATCTGTGTAGAATGCTTCGCATTTTATATCCGCGAACTTTAGTCTGCCATCCACAGGTCTGAAGAACCTGTCGCAGTCATTTTTATCCTCCAGTCCATCTTGAGCAAACTATTGGCTCATTCTTCCCCCAGACTTGGTTTTGAATGTGAACTGTTGTTGGCTCTTAATTTCTTTAACCCTTTCCATGTTGGGTGTTTATTAAGGCACCTTCTGTTAGGGCATATTTCCAAAGTAACATGTAGGGTATATTGTTGAGAAACCACAAGTATTTAGTAATTTTAAGTTACAGCATCATGTTGCACTGTGTGGATCTGATTTTGCGTTCCAGTTTTTGCCGTCTATGTGCAACTTCGCTTAATATTCTGGCTTCGTCTTTTCTTTATTGTCACCACACGTTTCGGCCCAACCGGCCACCATCAAGTGTACAGGCTGTTGTGATGATGGACTGCTGCTCACTGTAATGCTGTTCTGCTCTTCTTATGTAATTGCCTCGGACTAATTCTGGGTTATGTGGGTTAAGACCAAGAGATAATATTAACCGAAGTTGCACATAGACGGCAAAAATGGAATGTAAAATCGCAAGTACTCGTAATCTTTGACTTTCACTGCTGAGAGATTTGGAGTGAGCTATTTTTTCACTGATATTCTCAAACATAAACTTATTTAGGTATGAAGGACTATTGTTTTAGCAAGATAGCTCGTATATGGCATGAGAAAGGTTAACGACGACGTATCATATGCTGAGCTTATTTAATGGCTACGGAACGCGAGAGACTGCCTACGTACGGAGAACTGGAAAGGACTTCTGTGGGAAATACCATGGATGGTTTTGAAATATACGTAGGCTCGTCTGAAGAGACTGACAGGAACTGCGAAACAACTTTAAAGGGCAGGTGCTGAACTGAATATTTCACGTATGCAAGGCGGGACACATTACTGCTAGAGCTAACCTGCTCGTCGTCATGTTTAGACCGCACGAGCCGAACAGTTGTACCCCAGAACTGACACTTCTTTCTTGTAATTTCACCGTCGAGACTGGCACCGGACAGTGTTTGTATACTATCTAAACATAATATGCTTCTTCCTTATGAACGTTCATGATCTTTACCTCCCATACCCACCTATCTACCACTCGGCGCTACAGCCCTGGGTGAGCTTGGCCTCCTCTACAACCAGTCTCCACAACCAGTGCGTGCTGCCATAGGAATGGATCCACGCATGATGACCCGAGGCTGGTTGTTGGATTTCTGAGCAAAATTCTTTTTACAGGACGTGGTTGTTAGCCTCATGTCCAAACCCCATACTGGAGGACAAGGGTATATATCTTAGTCTGGCCTCTACCCTTTGACCTTTCCGGCATGGGTGACCCTACTAGTAGTTAAACTATCGCCGGCATAGCTCTCCAGGTCACAGAGTCACGCAAGCCCCACCACCACGACAAGGTGGAGACACAGTTGGGGGATTACTTACTAATGGAACTGAGCCCTTCTTGAGGAGCCGAAAATTCTGCAGCTACTCAAGAATTTCCCAGAATTTCATGGAACCCGAAGATTCATTACCGTGTTCACAAGAACCCTCCACTGGTCCCTGTCCTGAGCCAGATCAATTTAATCCATACCATCCCATCCTATCTCTAAGATGAATTTTAATATTGTCCATCCACCTACGCCTTGGTCTTCCCAGTCGTCTCTTTCCTTCTGGCTCTCCCATCAATATGATATATGCATTCCTCGTCTTCCCTTTCGTGCTACATGCCATGTCCACCTCATCCTCTTTGACTTGAGCATTTTAATTATACTTGGAGAAGAGTACAAGTTTTGAAGCTCCTCATTATGCAGTTTTCTCCAACCTCCAATCACTTCATCTCTCTTCGGTCCAGATATTCTCCTAAACGCCCTGTTCTCAAACACCCTCAGTCTGTGTTCCTCCCTTAATGTCAGAGACCAAGTTTCGCACCCATACAGAACCACAGGCAAAATTATAGTTTTGCATATTCTAATTTTTGTGTTTTTGGACAGCAGACGAAAAGACAATAGGTTCTGGACTGAATGGTAGCAGGCATTACCCGAGTTCAATCTCCTCTTAATTTCCTCCTGAATCAGGTTTCGATCTGTTATCGTTGTTCCCAAATATCTGAATTGTGCCACATTTTAAAAACATCTGTTTCCTATCTTTATATCATGATTTTGCCTTGCATTTTGGTGACGAGACAGCAACATATACTTAGTTTTCTCAGTGGTTACTTCTAGACCAACCTCTTTACTTGCGTCAATTAAAGTTTGTGTGTTTTACTTTATGGTATCTACATTATCACCCAGTAGATTCACATCATCGGCATAGGCCAACAGCTGATGTGTCCCATTTAATTTCAGTCCCACCTGGTTTCCCTGGACCTTCCTAATGGCATAATTCTAAAGCAAAGTTGAAAAGGAGTGGCGATAAAGCATCTCCTTGTTTTAGACCATTCTGGATAGGAAATGTATCAGACAAATGTTTACCTACACGGACTTTACTATACGTTTCGTTTGAACACATTTTAGTCAACCTATCTAGTTTCATGGGTATCCCAAACTCTATCAGAATATTGTACAATACTTCCCTCCTGACTGAATCATAGGCTTTCTTGAAGTCTATGATAGCTGATGTACTGTCTCATCGTACTCCCATTTCTTCTCCAATATCTGACGAATGTAGAAGATCTGATCTGTAGTTGATCTGTTACGTCGAAACCCACACTGATGATCCCCAATAATTTCACCTATATATGGAGTTAATCTTGAGAGAAGAATATTGGATACAATTTTGTATGAAGTTGATAGCAGTGATATCCCACGATAATTACTACGAGTACTGTCAGTTTTATCACCCTTCTTGTGAACTGGTACAATAATAGACTCCTTCCGCTGATTAGGCAGTTTTACTTATGCCAAATAGAATTGCATAATTAGCTTGTGGATCTTAGAATTTAATATTTCACCTCCTGCTTGAATAAGCGATTTACACAGTTTCAATTTTGCAATAGCACTTTCAACCTCAGTGGGGCTAGGATCAGCTACTAATGGCTCAGCTGTAGCGATTTCTGTCTGCCTAACATCACTGACCTTATGAACATTCAATAACTGAGAGAAGTGGAATCAGCAAGCAGATCACCATTCTCATCCTTCACTAAGTTACTGCTAGGCTGGTAATCCTTCTTAAAGTCATTTATTCCTCTATACAGGTCTCTAATGTTCTTGTTCTTACTGTTCATTGCAAGTTCATCAATTTTGTATTTCGGATATTCCCTCCTTTTGTTCCTGAAATGCCTGCTGGTTTCACATCTTACATTGTTCAGATTATCCCCATTTATTTCGCTTGTATCCTCTAACCATTGCAGTTTGGTTTGTTTTCTTTGGTCTAATAATTTTGAGCCTCCTTCATCGAACCATGGCTTATGCTTCTTCGGTTCATAATAACCTACACTCTCCTCGGCGGAAATTTTTATATTTTCTCTAATAGTTTCCCAAGCTTTATTAACATTCACCTCAGTGCCCAAGTTCTCCAAAGCCGCGAACCTATTTGAGATTTCAACACAACACTGCTCTTTACCCTCTACCTCATTTAATATCTTGATATTGAACCTCTCCTTATGAATTCTGGCGTTGTTTGTTTGCTCACTGTCAGTCTTTCCCCAAACTTTGCCAGCACCAGGTAGTGGTCAGTTTCACAATCTGCTGCCCTGAATAATCGGACATCAAGTATACTTGAGTGCCGTCTCCTATCTATCAAAATATGGTCTATTTGATTGTGTATCTTCCCATCAGGAGATGTCCAAGTAAATTTATGGATGTTATGATTCGGGAAAATTGTACTTTTGACAGTAAGATTTCTTGATGTGGCAAAGTTTACTACTCTAACTCTAGTATCATTACTAATTTCATGCAGACTCTCATTCCGAATCGTTGCTTTGAAAATGTCTTCCCTCCCTACTTTGGCATTGAAATTTCATAACGAAATTTTCATAAGGTACATCGGGAATTTATGAAATACGTGTTCTAGTTCTTCATAGTAGAACCTGTCCTTTATGTCATCAATTTTATCATCTGTTGGGGCGTGAACACTCATAACAGTGATATCACACTAGCGACCTTTTAGTATTATATATGATATTCTATCACTAACGAACTCTACCCTCTTAACTGCTGATATGTACTGCTCTTATGTACGAAAAAATCTGTACCTAATTCATGATTTTCGTTTCCCTTTCCATAGAACAAATGTATATTCGCCTGCTGGTTCGATACCACTTCCGTCCCATCTGACCTCCTGTACTCCCGCTAAATCCAACTTATGTTCTAAGATTTCTTCTGCCACTGCCCTGAGTGAACCTGCCCTATACGAACTTCTGACGTTCCACGTAGCGAATCTCATGTCCATTTTCTTTAGCTTAGACCTTTTACCCAAGTAATCTGTCCAAGTTCGAGACTTTGTGTTTCTTTTTCGTAACATGATTTTTTACGGTGAGGAGTTGTTAGCCCTACGCCGAACCCCCAAGCTGGAGGACCACACCTTGTGGCTGTCCGCCACTGCTTATTCAATGTATTCGCAGCTTCCCTCCAAACTTCGAGGACGCGCCATGCCGTGGTGACAAGGGACCCACCTAACATGGCCTTTGGGGTGGTTACCTCCCGTAATTCTGTACTGAATGTCCTATATATATGATTCGGTGTTGCTAAATAACTCAGATAAGTAACTTAAATAATGACAATGTGGAAAGTGAATGGAACTATTTCAAGATAATATTCAACAGTGGGCAGTATTGACGGAGGTGAGCGTTACTATCTGCTATCACAGTGCCGGTCATGTACTGCAAAACCTATAATGATGATGTAAGGGAGAAGTTATTCGCTTAGTTAAGCACCACGCCCTAAAGACGTAAGTAGAAGCAGAGGTATAGCTCCACCATTCTCAGGTAAGTAGCCAGCTTCACGCCCCTTCCGCTTTACCCCCAGGAGAACAGCTCCCAGTATCCATTTGCTGGGTAGGCCCCAGATCCGGTCGAAATGCTATAGATACTGAAACAGAAATGTTGTCCCTGCTAGGAGACCAATCCGGAGTGGCATAGTTGCTATACTGAGGTAGCTATTCCGGCTCGTGTAATAATCATATATACATATGTAGGATGGGTAACACGCTGGTGTAGAAATCAAATTCAAGTGGTCGGCTCGTCGCGGAACCGTTGTCATGGTTTCAAATCGAATGAAGGCTGTATAGAACAGTTCACCAATTTGAGTGAGACTGTGAAGAAAGCAGTTTTCTGGCCTGTGGCGCCGTGTAGATATTGTGTTAACCAACGTTTCGGAGGAACGTATCGCCTCCATCTTCAGGGTAGAAGAAAAAAGGAAATCCCCAAGCGAAGAACCAGTGTGAGTAGGTGCTAATGAATGAGACTGACTTGCGTCTTCGACGAGTCGGTAGCGAAGTTGTTACCGCGCTGACGTAAAAACCGCATCGAGTGGCAGCAGCCCGTGGGTGTAGTGTGGTGGAAAGCGCAAAAGAATCGCACCGTTGTAATGTGCAAGATCTGACTGTCCCCCCCCCCCCCCCCCCCCCCCGCCGGGGGGCNTCCTTGGAAGCCACCGAAACCAAGCATCCAGTGACTTCCGTGGCATTCAGCCGAGGAGCCTGGAGGGCTTCCAGCTATTGGCTCCGGCTTCATCCAGTGTCTGGCAGAGATGGACACAATTAAGTGAAGACGATTATGTATTTATTGTAACCACCTGATGATGATCACACTGATCGAAACATGTACACCATAGTGGTGTAGGAAATAATACAGTATTAACACGTTAACATTAGTTTTATTTATTTAAAACTTATTGTTTTGACTACCACATTTATCAGGGGCACACGGTAGCGTAGTTGGTTGAGGCACTATGCTACAAGCCGGAAGGTCGCGGCTTCGATTCCCGATGGGGTCATTAGATTTTTCAATTGACCTAAACCTTCCAGCCGCACTGTGGCTCTGGGGTCGACTCAGTCTCTAACAGATATGAGTACCAAGAATCTTTCTGGTAGTAAAGGGCTGCCGGCGCGTAAGGCTAGGAAAACACACACAGCGACATCGGTCGTACGATTCCCTACGGTTCATGTCGCATCAAGTAGTAGAATATAATGTGTAGTCTTATCTTTCATACTTGACGACATGCGACATCTACCGCACGACAGTCGGAGAACAAAGAAATGTATTTGGTCGCTCTAGTGTGAAAAGGAGGTCGTACAACATTTTTCCATACGACCGATGTCGCTGTGTGTGTTCCTAGCCTAGGCTCACAAATTCACCGCCATCTGTCAGCCGATTGTCTAGAAAATGTGGGAACCTCGACGTCTCACATTCCAATGGGCCTCCACGGCCTGTTACAGGGATAGCTTTACCTTTTTTACCTTTACATACCACATTAATCCCCCCATGCACACTGGTGGTATATATGTTCCGGAAGCACAGAAAAGACTTCTACAGCCAAAGTAGTCTCTCATTCTACCGAAGACAGGCAGTGCACCCCAACCTGCTCCCTTTCGTGCGAATAACATTGGATTGTGATTTGGTGTCTGTTGAATTGCCAGTTTTCTTCGCAGTTGTAGATGTGGCCGGGAGTCGACTGGTACTCGTCCATAAGACCAGTGAGTAGTTCTGAAAGCCTGGTTACGGCAAACTTGGTGAACCCCATCGTACAAGCTACAGAAGCTGGTTCCGATTTCCGCAGAGATAAATCGGGTTTCAACTTCATGAGATCCCGAAACCACTCCATACCTGCTTCACCTTTATGTTTGTTGAGGTTTTTTTTTTATAACTGAATTCATTGCTTAATGCAAGCAGTCTTCCCTTCATCATTATGAAAGATTCACTAGTTCATCTTGTTCATAAGTGAAAAACACTGTGTGGCCCTAGATAATTTTTCAAAATTTTGTTTGGATTCTCGTTAGCGCACTTAACTTTCCTTTCAGAAGCGGTTTGAGGCTCCCTCAGTGTAACAGACACCATTTCGCAGCTCATGTGCCCAGACACCTTGCCACTGAGTTCTTCGGACATGCCGTAGTTACTGTTTCAAAAGTCCGAAACACTTGAGTTTTCAAACCTTAATAATATTTTTGTTTAACGTATAGTAAATATAAAGTTTACATACTTAAGTATTATTTAGATTATTATCATTCAGATATTGGTGAATATTTTATTCACATTTAATATAAAGTTCTTGATAAACATCTTAAAAAGAAATTTAATTTTATATGTTCATAGTCACGCGCCGTAGCGTAATTGGTTGGGGCACAATACTCAAGTCAGAAGGTCGCGGGCTCGATTCCCCATAAGGTCATTTGATTTTTCGATTGGCCTAATCCTTCCAGCCGCACTGTGGCCATTGGGTCGACTCTTCCTCTAACAGAAATGAGTACCAGGAATCTTCCGGGGGATCACCGCCATCTGTGAGCCGATCGTTTAGGAAATGTGGGAGCTTCAACGTCTCACAACCCTTTCGGCTTTCATGGCCTGTTACAGGGACTTACCTCCAACTTACTGTTCAATAGCAGCGTTATAAAAATAAACGAGTAAGTTACAAACTTTAGTACACCTTTGTGGCAAGGCAAGGAACATGCGGAGTGTGGTTGGGCACCCCGTTATGCCCTGCCCCATCTTGCCCCCAGCATACCTTGAAAAAACATACAACAACAACAACAACAACAACAACAAAACCCCGTGGCTTTAGTCCGCGAGCTAACTATACCGACCGAGCGACCGCCGCTTGTCGACCAAGTTAGTGGCAACATTAGCGGATAGAGGGTGTCGCGTGGTCTGCGCAACGAATCGCCACGTCAGTTAATTTCGATTTTCTAGACCGGAGCCGCTACTTTTCCTTTCAAGTAGTTCCTCAGTTATCCTCAGGAGGCTTAGTGGTCCTCGTTCCAGACCCACTACTTATCAGAAAATCTGGTAGCGCCGGGAATCAAACCCTGGACCTCTGAATGTGTAGCCAGGAACTCTGACCACTAGACCATAGAGTACGTGTTGTCTAATTCACCACAACGGAACAGATAGCCTGTTATGTGTTGTGTCAATTTGTAAAATATTATAAGTTTTCGAGATGCAGTTCAGTACATTGGCTGCGAATGGCCGAGATAATTAGATGAGCTGAGACAGAATCGAAAGAAATCGCACTGCTGTTCACTTGAGCGTGTTCATCACCAGCGCGCCATTTGTTTCTCAGATCAAAGACAGGAAGTGGGTAATTAAAAGAAGGCATCATCTGTTGGGAGCTGCATCTACTGGCTCAAATAGAGGGGGCTACACTGGCCTGTTTAGGTCTCTTGGTAGCTAGCTAGTCATTAAGGCACTTAGATATTTACTTACCTAGTCAAGTTAAGTGACTGACTAGTTCGTCAGTTAGTTAATTACTGTTTAGTTCGCTACAATTCAACAATTATTCTTTAATTTAGTTTACTACTAAGGTGGACCAGAATGAAAAAAAAAACGTTAAGTTTATTCTATTTTTTGATGACTTATTCGATCAAAATAGAATTTTGAAATATCATAGCACCGAAATTGTCTAGGATGTAATGTATAGATGGTTTTGTTTGTAAGGTGATAAATAGTGGAGTCAAATTCTCACTTTTATATGTTTCGTACACTGTGTATTTCCATTTCGAAATGGAAATAAGTGTAATTTGCCTACTTTCTTAAGCTTTCCAAATAAAAAATGTGTAGACTGTGGAGAGCACATGTTCTGTACGTCACTGACTTCTGTTTGTTGTACGATGAACTGGGTATTGAAAGTAGGCATGTAAAAGTATTCGGGTGTTATCTTAGATGGATAACGAATGGTGCAAGGGTTCTTCTTACCATGTTTACGTCTGTTAAAATATAGTCTCGTTTTCTTCGCGCCATGTGTGCTTTAGGCCTCAGAATCCTCTTTCCAGAGAATTTTGTGTTCGTATTGTATACGATCTGATGGGCCTACATTGATGTCCTCCATACGCCTCACAGAAAGTCGTGGGACGTGAATCTGCAGTGGATTTGCATCCAGAAGATACCACGTGTGAGCAAACCGTGGATATGAAAGTGTTTTGCGGTAGCACGTAGCCCGACCCACTTCGTGGAACGCAATGGGGGAGCTCTTTTAATTAACAGAATTATCAGCTTAGTTGCGTCATGCAGGGTTCACATCATCTTGTGATGGATTTGCCCCTGAAAGAATGCGTAACATTGTGACGGTGGTGGTGGTGGTGGTGGTGGTGATTGTGTTGGGATGATGACGATGATCATCATCATCATCGTATTGAAAAGGGTGTACTCCATAATGTAGTACACGAAATTCCCAGCGGCAGCCTATTATGCGTTTCCGGCCCGTTTATGAAATTTGAATAACTTTGTGATACACGTGAAAGAGCCCATTAGGTGAAGTGGATTTGTTGTGGGTCAGTATGAATGAAAATCATAAATTTTCCAGCAACGGTTTAAGTGTCAATACGAGTACACAGACAGACGTAAATTGCCTCAATATAAGGAGTTCTTTCTTAAAATATAAAACACCTAATGACAGTAGAAGGGTAAGTTAGCCTGTTTTTTAGCCGTACGCCGTAATGGCCTGTTAGCGAAGAGAGCTGTAGTTCTGAGCTTTCTTGACCTCGACACTGGATGGAAATAAGAGGTGGGCTCCTCGCCCACGGTTCCGGGTGGATGTGAAGTCACTCCATAGAACAAAGGTTTTCTTGATAAGTTGATATTAATTCGGTTTGTCAAGAAATTCCCTGCTTCCTATGGAACTTCATAATTCATTACAATTTTCACAAGAGCTCATCACTCGGTCCTGTTTTGGACCAGATAAATCCAGTCCACATCCTTACAACCCATTTCTTTAAGATATTAATATCTTCCTCTCTCCGACTAGGTCACTCAAATAGTTTTTCCTGTAGGTTCTAACCAGAATTTTGTATGTATTTCTCGTCTTTGGCATTTATACTACATGCCCCTCCCATCTTCTAATCTGCAAGTTACTGAGTTTCTCATTATGCAGTTTTTCACAATCTGTTGTTTTTTCGTCTCCATGGAACTAAATGTTCTTCCCAGCATTCTGTTCTCAATCGAGCTCAATCTGTGTTCTTCCCTTACGATGATAACCAAGTTTCACGTTTTTTTTTAACATAACAGGTAACAGTTTTGTAAATTGTGCCCTTTACGATTCTAGACAGGAGACGGGAATGTGGATGTATTCTGAACTGAGCGCTGGGGAAGCATTCCTCAGATTTAATCTGCTCTTAGTTTTTCTGCAAATGTAATTTGGGTTCCTGTCTTTCCCATTAGCATGTAACATGTGTATTTTTTATTTACATTAAAAGGCTGATGTCTGTAATTTTTAGCGAGACAAAAGAGAAGTATGTCGCAGTGTGTTCTGGGTGCGACGGAGAAACTTCGTAACACGCCAGATAACTTTGATGCCGTGAGGCAGTCGTTGGCACATCGAGCTGAAGCTTGCATTCCCGGTACCCGAATGGTTTCTGTACCTTCCTAAAAGTATATTTGCCATGTGTAAAGCACGCCAGCTCTACCAGTATCCCGCGTGAGCCCACACACTACCTGATTTAAATTCCTAAACCTATGTTTGGTGGATCATTCGTGGGGTTTCAGTAGCGTGCTGAAAACCCGCGATTTGATTCTTTGCTGTGTCAGTATTGCTTTAGGAATTTTAAAATGTCTGAAGTTCATACGAAGCTACTAGTAGTGTTCACGGCTTGTTTAAAGAAGAGAGAAAAGAATCGTGCAGTATGGTGCAAGGACTGGTCGATGAAGACATGACATGGGAACCGGAAGTGAAAACACGTACACCAGCTGATAACATACACAAACCACTATATCCATAACCTGTAATGACGCACGCGTAAAAAATCAAACTCATTTTAAAACACGTTCTCTCTTTTAAGGCGGCCAGTTCTGGTCCCGTACGCTAGCAGTGGCAGGCTTACTCGTGCCTACCTGCCCGTATGCGGGAGCCTGTTATAAAGAGCATGGTGTGTGGCGGGCTTAGGTATACCGATGAAAATAAACCTAGTAGTCATCGAGTTTTTCCGGTTGTGTTGTATTACATAATGCACACAAAAAAGAAAGTAACACACTTAAACCGTGTTTCCTAGTGATGAAGGCTATGCAGTTCTCTTAAACAAGTCCACGGTATTTGTACCCTTCTGAGACACGTTTTGCCAGTTTAGGCAGTTAATTATATTCAGACAGAAGCTGTTAATCGAAACTAAGGTTCATTGCTATTGCTATTGCTATAATGATCAGTAAGACCTAAATGTTCGTGACGATGGAGCACTCGTATGCCGTAGTTGTCTTTCCATTGTTTTCAGCTTCAGTTTTAAGTCGGGCTCAGGTTTTATGGACTCTGGCCGGAATATTATGCATGGCCATAGGTGCAAGTTACGTACGTGAATGAGTTTCTAGGCTTAACTCCAGGAGGTGGTTTCTGGCTCCCTTGGTATTGTGTATCGCGTCTTGTGTTACTTGTGCCCGAAGGTAAGGACTAGCTCGATCGGTCCGACTCAGTAGATTAGGCCTTTTTGTCTGAGGTGGACATGGAGTACAGTCTCCGAAACGTCGTCTCTGATAAAAATGGAACGCTGAGTCACATACAAGAAAGTGTAATTGTTTTGTTAGAATTATTGGTTGAAACTCTTGTTTGTGTTGGTTCTGTAAACGTGTGAGCTGGGATAGCTCAGTCAGCATAGTGACCAATTACGAACAGTTTGATTGGGTTTCCATTCCCGAAAGGGGCAGAAATTTTTCGCTGTGACAGATTCCAGACGGTTTCTGATGCTCACCCAGTCTTTTGTTCAGTAGGTATGCGGAACCCTATTTATTTATAGCTCTCCAGTCTTTTTGTTGGACGTTGGCCGCTTTTTTAGTTTCTTAATCCTATACACAGTCGGTAGGACTCCTTAGACTGGGGATCAGCCCGTCGCAAGGCCGCTACCAGGCCGCGCAATTGCTCAAGCGGTTAGTCGCTGGTTTCCCACCGCGGCGGCCCGGGTTCGATCCCGGGTCTGGTCAAGTGGGATTTGTGGTAGACAAAGTGGCGCTGGGGCAGGTTTTCTCCGAGCACTTTGGTTTCCCCTGCCAATCTTCATTCCACCAATTGCTCCACAATCACCCTCACCTATCATCTGGGGCTTGTACAATAGGCCAGAAGTGGCCGAAGTACAAGGGACTTAGTCCCACCCCACTAGCAATAAAAAAAACCGCTACCTGCACACAGAACAACGCAAACACAGAATGAACGCACACAGGCACGCATGCCATTAGTGGGATTCAAACCCACGATCCCAGCTGTGATTGACACGAGGGACTCCGCCCTTCAAATAAGGCGGTCTGAACTTGAAGGTGATTACACACCACCTTTTGCCTTTTGCGCGGAGCTGTACCGCTTCTTCACCATCCGCCTTATGGCGTGGTACTTATTGAAGCATATGGACAGCCCGCTTTTACCTTTAGCCCAGTTCTGATACATTTCGATGGCGTGACATCGGACCGCGGTTGTTTGTGCTTGACTTTGTTCAGTACTTACGAAGTTACTGAGGTTCATGCTTTTTTACTTCTGGAGCCGAGCCAACTATTTTCTAAAATGCTCTCAGCTTTTCTCCGTGGCTGGGTGGATGTATTTCCCCTGATTCTGCCTTTCTGTACCCTCAGTTTTGACGTAAAGCTGTAGTTCATAGCATGCCAACAGTTCCTGACTGGGCGAGATTGTGACCTACCACGGGAACATAAGAAACCACCGGTTTTATCAAAAGTAAAATATTTATATAAGACACAGATTTACGAAACAAAAAAAAAACGCACAGGTTAAAGTAATTTGTATAACATTCTGTATTTCAGCTTCCTGTTGCAAATCTTTAATTAAAGGTGTATGCATCCACAGTCCGTCAACAATGCAACAATTGTTGATTGACCATTTAACACTTAACATAACATGTTTCGGCCATAGATGGCCATCCTCAGGTGTCTCAATGCGTGCAAATTGCTACACTGCTCTGTTGTGAGCTGAGACCGCGCGTTGCAGTCCTCTTAAAAATAACGCAAATAATCAATTAAAATCCATTAAGATTTCTATTATTTTTTTTTCGTAAAATCCTATTCCACCTTATAAAGGGCGTCGTCCACTTGTTTGGAGCTCTGTGATATTCCAAAGTTTTGTTTCTGCAGCTTGTTCTTCTGTTTGTTAGCCCGTTCTTTTGCTACATGAAGACAACATCACACGCTGCTAGAAGGAATACACAAACAAGGGGTATATTAGAGTCGCGCCCTAGCTCAAGCGGTTAGTCGCTGGCTTCCCATCGCGGCGGCCGGGATTCGATCCCGGGTCTGGTCAGGTGGGATTTGTGGTGTACAAAGTGGTATTGAAGTAGACTTTCACCGAGTACTTCGTTTTCCCTGCCAGTTCTCATACCATCCAGTGTTCAATATTTATCATCGGGGCTGGTACATAGGCCTGCTAGTGGCTAATGTAACGGGGGGGGGGGGTCAGTCTTACCCCACCCCACGAATTAAAATAACAGGAAATTACAGGAAGGTGGAAAATTGGCAAAATGACGTTCATGATTTGCCATCTTCATGAGCTTATGTCACCCACGAAGAATACGAAGATTGTTTACAAAATTTCCATCGGACAACCTGTCAACTGTGGAAACCTACACATATCTGTATGGGATAAGTAGATGACTGGCATTTCATTTTGACCGTGTCCGTTGCTCGTGATTTCAGAATAATGCTCTGCAAGTTGCTACGTTTCGGAGATGGGTTGTATCTCTGTCTAGTCTCGTTAAATAAGTGGAGCTTTATTAAACGGGCCCTGCAGAGTAATCTGTTATTTATGTTTTTCTTGATGATGGAAACTGAGCCAGTCTCAGAAACGTAATAAATGTTAGAATTGTAGACCTGTAGACCACAAGAACAGGTTCAATGTGTGTTGTGTCTAGCAGAGTTACAATCTCTTACGGGCGTCCAGCGTCTGTTTAGAACGCAATATGGACGTCAGCTTGCTACACAGAAAAGCATTCGGTTCTGGGACATCAAACTGAGGACTACAGATAGTCCTTTGCGTGTAAAATCTCCTGGAAAGACAGGGACCTCTGAAGAAAATGTCAACCGCATTAGAGATGCATTCAGAAAAGTCCGCACAAATCAGTTCGTGCTGCTAGCTAGCAGTTACAAATTCCACGTTCTGCAATGCACGATGTGCTACTCAAAAGTCTCCGCCTAAGAGCGTACAAGATTCAAATGATTCGTTCACCAAAACCGAGTGACCAAGTAGCACGCACAAACTTCGCTGTGGACGTGCTAGAAAGAATTGACGCGTCACCCGATTTCCTTCGCCAAGTGTGCTTCTTGGATGAGGTGACGTTCCGTGTCATTGGAGTTGTAAACGAGCACAAATGCAGGATTTGGGGAAGTCAGAATTCACATATCACTTGTGACTTGGAGAGAGGCAGCCTCAGAAGGAACGTGTGGGCCGGCTTAATGCGCGACAAATTGATCGGACCGTTCTTCTTTTCGGAAAAGACTGTGACCGGACGTTCGTACTTGGACATGATGGAGCTGTATGCGCTGCCCCAGTTACCACCTCAGACTATCCTCCAACAAGACCGGGCGCCACCACATTTCTGCGACAATGTTAATAATCACCTGGACACAGAGATGGCTGGGAGATGGATCGGGAAGGTGGACCAATCGCTTGGCCTCCTAGGTCGCTACATTCAACACCAATTGGATATTTTCTTGTGGGGTTTATGTGAAGAACATTGTCTACCAGGTTAAGATCAACGAGCTGCAACACCTGAAAGCCAGCATAAGGGACGTTGTGGCTACGGTAACACCAGACATGCTTCAAGCAACGTGGAACGAGATCGAACATCGTCTGGATATTTGTCGTGCCACCAGTGGAACCCATAGTGAAATTTACTGAGAAAGTTATGTACTCACAAATAAGTACTTCGACCGGTTCCCTTTGTAATGGTGTCACCCATTAATGTGTATAATAAGAGATAACAGTTATTTTGGATACCTTTCGCATGTCCAACCGTTGCTGGGCAACGGGAGGTGGAACGAGTTACCACGAAGACACCCTTGGTAAACGGTTGGTTGCCAAGTTACGCAACAGTTAGTTTGGTGGGTGGTTGGTTGGTCGTTCAGTCAGTTGCCTCGGCGGATAGTCGGGGATGTAGGAGTATGAACAATTATCTGATAGCAAGTTGTGTGTCTAATCCTGTTCGCTCATATCGTGCAATGTCTCTGCATATTGTGTCAACATGTATTTCACTGACTAACCTTCCTCTGCCTACATGACTGACATGACCGTTTGGAACTCGGGGACGGCGCCATGTTTGTTAGCTGCCAGGCCAAGGTCTAACAAGCTGGGACTTGGGTATTTCGAGGTGCCAGATACCAGTAATTCCGCGGGTTGTTTCCTGATGTTAGGTGAAGGTAAAGTTGTCTCTACCTGAAACGAAGTCATATAATGGTATAAAAGGTAAAGGTATCCCTGTAACAAGCCGTGAAGGCCCATAGGGTTGTGAGACGTCCAGGCTCCCACATTTTCTCTAGACAATCGGCTCACAGATGGCGGTAAGGTTAGCCTTACGCGCCGGCCGCCCATTACCCCAGGAAGATTACGGGCACTCATTTCTGTTAGAGGCTGAGTCGACCCCAGGTTCATAGCGCGTCTGGAAGGATTAGGCAAATTGAGAAAAAAATCGAATAATCTCGTCGGGAATGGAACCTGCGACCTTCCAGCTTGTAGCATAGCGCCTCAACCAATTACGCTACCGCGTGACCGCGTATAATAGTATAGGAGTCATGTAATAGTGCTCCACACATTTTTAAACCACAACTAAGCGGAGTTGATTGGTCGGCTTTACATTAAGACCGCTTTACTGGGGTAAAGCCAGCCTGATCGATTGCCGATGAGAAGAGAAAGTCTTCTGTTCATCACAACGTCAAGACTGGACATGGGACTCACCCAGCCTCATATATTATATCAGGGACTTCTTCTGTAGGATATAACAACGAGAGAGTTCAGTTTCGTGCCGGGGTTAATACTGCGTGGAAATTTAGTTCCGCTCGACATGGAAGTCCTCATACCGATGTACTTCTTGGGCACAAGGACTATGTTAATTATTTGCTGGGCGGTTTGAGGTGGCGGTATGCTTGTTAACTGCAGGTTTGTTTTTTTATTGCTAGTGGGGTGGGAGTAAGTCCCTTGTACTGCGGCCACTTCTGGCTTATTGTACCAGCCCCGGATGATAGGTGAGGGTGATTGTGGAGCAATTGGTGGAATGAAGATTGGCAGGGGAAACCGAAGTACTCGGAGAAAACCTGCCCCAGCGCCACTTTGTCCACTACAAATCTCACTTGACCAGACCCGGGATCGAACCCGGGCCGCCGCGGTGGGAAGCCAGCGACTAACCGCTTTGCATATGACAAATTGCGGCCGGCACGACTTTTGCTGTCACCGCATGGACACATTGCAGCTCCAGTGAAGTATTTAACCGCCACTGGTACAGAAATATGTACACATAAATATAGCTTCTTGAGGCACTGGGTGTCCACTGCATAGCAGTGTGTGGGTGGCCACGTTTGTTTGCGTCGTTATACAGGTGGTTGGGTTTTGACCGTAACACTTCTCATATGACAGTACAGAGAGGAATATTAATTCAGCCATTTTAGTCTACACCATTACAAAATTGATGTAATACGTATTATGGAGAAACATTTGTAGAGACGAATCCTTTCTCCATTACGAGATATAATTGGCTATAATATCTCGACAGTGCGTTTCCTAGATGACAAGCAAGAAAGTTACCACCCCGCATCGCCGGTTTTTGTCGCGACTTGAAGGCGGCTTGAATATTCCACAGGAGGATGTTAGTTTCTTATGTTACGCGATTCTTTGGTCGCTGGCGCTTGAAGTTAAGGTCATCGAGTTCAAGGTGAGTCGTGTTCACACTGCAGTGATCACACCGTGCTGTCATGCTTATTGTAATTGGCAACAAAATACTAAGAACTGAAGCAGAAAGATTAAAACAATTCAAGGCTGTCATATATTTAAATAACACGTCTGTGTTTTTTTTTTGACGTTTCTATGTGTGTGCAGATGCTAGGGTTACTATTGATGAACTCCAAGACGCAGGGTGTTCCTTGAATCCTTGATATTAATTTTATCAGAAAACGTAATTTTTGTTGAGTACTAAGCTCTGCAGCTGTGCCCACAAAAACGGACCACACATCCTGAACCAGTCCAATCCAATTCGTTATATCTTGAAATACAGTTTCTCTGACGAGGAAATCACTCAAGTCGTCGTATTGGAACCTCATCCGAAAATTTTCCCATTCACAGGCGAGGCGTACGTGCCGGGTATTAATTCCATGTAAACTTTAAGCAGCCGCTAGACACTCCAAGTGTAAGCAAAGCAAGTCAGAGGCCGCGCCATAGCTCAAGCGATTAGTCGCTGGCTTCCCACCCCGGCGGCCCGGGTTCGAGCCCTGGTCTTGTCAGGTAGGATTTGTGGTGGACAAAGTGGCGCTGGAGCAGGTTTTCTCCGAGTACTTCGGTTTCCCTTGCCAGTCATCATTCCACCAAATTCTCCATCATAATCACCCGGCGCAGGTAGAATAGGCCAATCAGTGATCGACGTGCCGAGGGGACCCAGCTGGACTCCACCCCCACTATGTGAAAAAGAAAAGCAAGTGAGGAAACATACTGATAGCATCGTGTTTCTGGAATGTTCTCCTTTTTTAACTTTACCAAAAACATATTGGGAACGAAATATGTTTTTCTCTGTATCTTATATCTGAAACAGTTTTTGATGTAAATATTTAGCTGCCGGTCACGGTAGCCGAGCGGTCTAAGGCATGTACTGTCTTCGCTCGCTTGGAAACCGGGATCGTGGGTTCGAATCCCACTCAGGGCATGGATGTTTAGTTTGTGTGTGTGCGTTTTTCTGTGTTTGTGTACAGGTAGAGGCCTTGCGACGAGCTGATCACCCGCCCAAGGAGTCCTACTGAATGTGTAAGATCTAGAAAAACCGAAGTGAACGGAGAAGTTCTTGGAGGTACGCCTAGGCCCACTGGGGCTGTAGTGCCAAGGGGAAAAAGTATTTAGCTAATTGCGCTCGAGGTACGTCCTGAAACCCACGCCCGTTACTGTTGCATTACTTTCGCTAAAACTGTAACATGTCAAATTGTAAACTCATTTCCACCATTATCAGATATAATGGGAGTCCGTTTTGCTATTATCGAGTTTTTGCATGCGGATAGACAGACATGGCGAAGATAATAGGCGTATTCTTGCAACAAATACAGTACTATTTATATGCAAAATTTCAGGTGAGGTTTCAGCAGGACTTGAGTGGTTCTCATGTAAGAGCCAGTTTTGTATTATCCTCTCATCATTTTCTTGGTCTCACAAGGACTTTCTTTCCGTATTACGGGTATTTCCGTTAAATTTTATATTTATTTCTCGTTTTTGCTATTTGTTTTGTATGTCTTACCCGTTCTGTTCCAGTATCGAAGTACTTGATCACAATTTTGCGTTTTCCTGCTTTCTGACATTCTGAAAATAGAAGTTGGTATATACTCACGTTTCACTTGTATGTTCGTCGTCCAATTGCATGCGTACGGCCGCAGTCTCTGGTAACGGGTTTTAACTAAATTTGATACCAGGCTTTTAATACAGAGTAAACCTTTTCCAGAACGGAAATTAAATTCTGTAAAAAATAATCTCGTTCCATGAATATAACGTCAAACTCAGTGTAATAATAATAAATGAAAACTCTGCAATGTGGAAATGGAAATGAGATGCAAGAATGTCACGTGAAATGGCCTTTGTAACTGTTTTCTGTTCGTATGTTGTGCTTCTTAGTGTGCGTGTCTGAGGAGCAGCATTCCCGCTGTAAATGGAGGAGAATTAAGTGCGATCGTCAGCAAAACGTGTGCAGAATATTTTAACGGACTGCTGAAAGTGGAATGAGGAGGGAAGGAAAATTTAAGTAGGGAGCGTTACTCAGTAGCAGTATGTACCGCGACTTTCTGGATTATGTGTACTTGGGGAACGTACTGTGATGTGTTTCTGTTTAGATTACCATTTTTCTGGACCATGACCGTCATCCGATATTCTAAACCAGAACACGGCGTTACTGAAGCTGGATCTGCTCCCGTGCTCAGTTGGAGCCGTTAAGAGGAGTTAATAACTCCTGTTACTGGACCTGTCTAGTGTGCTACTGAGTGTAATACAGTGTCGTCAGAACCATTTAAAATTGGCCTACAAGATCTTGTTAAACGTAAACATGCCTGAAACAAAAAAAAAAGTCAGCTCTTATAAGAAGCTGTTAGGGGTACTCCAAATAAGAAATACTACATTTCGTTCTGGGAAACACGCTTTGGGAAATCTTGATTTAAGGATTCATCTGCTTCTAATCGTATCAGATTGCCGCTTAGCTTGCACTCCCCACAGCGTTGTCTGTTGCAAGATGAGTGACCGCTCACTGCCATTTATAAGCGCTTGCAGATCAAGCGTAATTGTCCATAGTTGTTTGGTAGATTGTCCCAAACGTTTTCCATTGTTCTTTGGGTGGTTGTGGACAAATAATGGGTTGCGGTAAGTGTAGATGTACATTCTATGTACCAGTTTGTGTTGTTCATCACATCGGCCCCTGGTGATATAGACAGCCTTCATAACGTCAGATTTTCATTCTGTATCGAACCGACGTAACAAGACTGCATTATAATTAGTAACCGTGAAAACTTTGGATTTTGTACACTTCCCCCTGATACTCATTTCTGTTAGAGGCTGAGTAAACCCCAGGGCCTAGTGCGGCTGGAAGGATTAGGTCAACTGAAAAAAATCAAATGACCTCATCGGGACTTGAACCCGTGACCTTCCGGCTTGTAGCATAGCCCCTCAACCAACTACGCTATAAATAATTTTCGTGGGGAGTAAAGCGCGGCCGGTGCGTAAGGCTGACAACCTTACCGCCATCTTTGAGCCGATTGTCTAGATAGTGTGACACCCTCAGCCTCTCACAACCCTATGGGCCTTCACGGTCTGGTACAGGGATAGCTTTACTTTTTTTTTTACTTACACTTTCCCCACTTTCTTTCCTTGCCACGACTACAAACGAAGACAGGCCTGCGTACAGAAACGTGAAAATCTGTGAACCACAACCGTACGTAGGCGGTTCTGATAACTGTAATCAGGATGTCTCTGGTGGTATTGGCTGCAGTGGTGCACAAAGTTCGTCATATAAGCAGTTTAAAAGAATTGATGATGTAACATGGTAACATGCCAGCCACCGAGTTTTTTTAGTCGCTCATAATTGCAGAGCCCATTCCTTTAACTGCACTAACAAGCAGTGTGGGCTATCAATTAAAATTGACAAAATTACTGAAGGTGCTCTTTGGAATTTTACGTACCACTTTCACCTCGTTATTCATTTCTTGAAAATTTATTTTCGAAGGTAAAGGCACCACAGACATGACACTGCTCAGCTTCAGAAATGTTGTGTTTCTCGTGTTTTGTTAAACATTCATATCGCAGGAAAAATCTGTGCAAAGACTGACTGCTAACCTAATATACGGCCCACCTTGACTCCGTTACCTTCGAAACGAAATAGATTGTTGCTTGAGCGACCATTTTTGGTTACTAAATACCGAACAACAACGAAATCCGTCTGACCAGTGAAGCCGGATTCCACAAAACCGGAATTTCACATTTGGGAAGGTACCACATATACAGCTTTATAAATTTCACAAGTTGCTGAAATTTGAGAAAATCGATAGAGTCGTTTTCACTTAGATTGCAATTTTGTGTTTAGGGAGTTATCTGAAGGGCCCCCTTTTTTGGAGTTGGAAAGTTCTTATTCACTGGACACCGACCTCTAACGGATGAACCCTTGAATACCGAATATGAATAAGATCCATGTAGCCAGGCGCACGTCCACCCTTACGTGCATGCATGTCACAAACCACTTTGCGTATTCGGGGAGCCGACATGTAAATCAAAGACCTTGATATCAACATTTTTCATCGTCGCAGTACATCCTTGTGTGTATCCTGCGTATATGAGATGGTAACAGATTACTCAAATGCAAATTTTAGAGTCAACTGTATTTATATTTTATGCCTTGAACCAATATTTGAGAGAAATGTTCGCCAGTGTGAGCTTATAGTAAAATATGAATCACATTAAACGACAATTTTCTATTAAAAAGTTCATCTTAAAAACATTATGCGTAGAATAAAATCTAGGTATCAGTAAAATCTGTTATTTTAATTTAAAAGTTTTTCGACATGATTGATCATTCAAGAAATGCATGGAAAGGCAATTTCTGTAATTTGATGTTTGTAATGTAATTACCTCTGTGACCATGAATTTTTAACTACCGTAATGAATTTACTGCAGTAAATGGCCACAAGAGGCAAGGAGGAATGAAGTGACAGGACGTTGGAGACAACGGGCACCTGTATATACCAGCCGTTTTGTACAGGTGCAGTAGATAAAGTGTTAAACTGAAACGGACATCTGCCCCGATTTCTCCTCCAAATGCTAACGGGATTGTTAGATTGTTTAAGATACTATCTTAGTAATTTCCTGGATGGACTGAAGGAACTTGCAAAACAACTAGGAGCAGTCGGTTAGGGGATCGAGATTCGAATTCACGATCTCCCAAAAACGACTCAGGAATGTTCACTACTTAACCGCGATGCTCGGTCGTGTCACACGAGCAGTTGGCCTAAAACTTGCTGTTGACAGAATGTCGTTAACTACACAAAGGGGAAACCCATGAGGACTTTATCCGATGGACTGCACCGCTTTGTTCCCACCACAGCAGTGAGAACTTCCAGTAACCTTTCCTCCAGATCTAGCTTCCGGTCAGTGCAAGAACGATCCAAAATACCTACCATTCTTTTCAGAAGGAGAAAGGTTGCAAAACCACACAGTGTGTCTGCATTTGCAGCTTCCTATTCGCGATAGTGCTTCGTTATTTAACAGAACAGCACGTAGAAGAGGAAACGAGCATAGTCAGAAATGTCTTGGTTACCTTTAGTTACAAATCTTACCGGAATAGTTGTGTTCGAAATCAAAATGATGATTATTATTATCATGATAATCATCATCATCATCATCATCATCATCATGATAATCATAAACTGTGCTGGATTAAGGGTAGGCATAGGACCTGACTGGTATCTCCATTTTATATTTGGACGTCCTGGATTTCATCAGCGTACGTAGTATTATAGGGTCTTGCTTTGGTATTCCGTTTGTCTTCATTCTGTGCCTTGGTTGTAGCCATGCTTTTGGTACTTAGTAATGCAACATTTTCTCTTTCTCAGACGTCTGTATTTCGGTAATAGTCCGATTTTACAGTGCCTAGCGAAGGTTATTCTCATTTGTGCTGCTTCCGTACTCAGATGCCAGACAGGTACTAAGTCAGAAGTGCATGAGGAGGCTGTACTGTATTGTTGGGTAGTGTTATGAATTTTTATTTTCTCCAGCATGTCCGCATGGTTTCCGAGTCTAGTCCAGGTTGTTATAAACGCGGTCCGGGCGGTCTTTTTCCTTGGGGTAAGGCGGCTGGAGTTCGTAGCTAATCACTGGTATCTAGCGCGGAAGCCTTAAATGCACAGAATTCTGCCTTTCGCAGAAACATTCGTGTTCAGTGGCTCTTATGAGCCCAATAACCGTGTTCCCGCAGATTAGGTTACTTACGGGAATACTGTGATTCACACGACGTGTGCAGTAACGAGTGACGACTTGAGTCATTCTTGTATTTAAAGGTAGATGTAATGTCGAGAATGACGTTGCCTGAAGGGTGCGGTGGGATGCACAGGAAGGAGCACAAGACAAATAACAGGAGGGGAAAAAATTATTCAATACAGTCTATCCGACAGATACAGGACGCGTTACTATGTTTGTGCAGAAGGACCTTGGTGCCCTTAACTGTATCCAACAACAGTTCTCCTTAACGCAGGTTCTGTAGCTTGTACTCGGATGGGAGGGTGGACAAATGGCGATAGATGGGTACACAGTGAAGCAAAACTGTAAAAGTAGAATGTATTTGTCGAACGGTGTATTGTGCACTGCAAGTCCCTACTTATATTTTTTTTAATTCGCTTAGTGGTGTGTAGAGCCCTACTGGGTCCATTCGGCATGGCGGCCACTGTTTGACCTATTTGTAGCCTGCCTCGGGTGATTATGATGATCGTGGAATGAAGATTGGCAGGGGAAACCGAAGTACTCGGAGAAGACCCGCCCCACCGCCACCGTGTCTACCACAAATCCCACTTGACCAGACCCGAGATCGAACCCGGGCCACCGCGGTGGGAAGCTAGCGACTAACCGCTTGAGCTATGGCGCGGCATCACTTATATGGTTAATTCGTTCCGAAGGTTTTCGTGTAAGTTGAAAACCATGCAAGTCCAGCAGTACTGGATATTTCTTGAAGTCGAAGCACGTAAAATGTTTAATAAAAGGACGTGCTTTGATATCCGTGTGTCTAGGGATTTGCGTAACTCTAACACGTCTGTGTAGTCGGCAGATGGCAGTAATAGAGTTAAAGACAGTTTTATTATGCGTTTTAATAAAATGACCATACAGTACCGGTAGTCAGACATTTATTTTTGTACGCAATCGTCCCAGTTGTGTCAGTGGTTCACAGGTTTTCTGTTTCCACGTTAAAGAAATGTTCTATTCGGGCCTTGCCATATTCGTTTACTATTTACTTCCATCATAAGTCGATCACAGTAGCCGCGCGGACTAAGGCATGAACTCTCTTCGCTCGCTCAAACGCTGGGATCATGGGTTCGAATCCTACTCAAGGCACAAATGTCTGTGTGTGCGTTTATTCTGTGTTTGTGTTGTCCTGTGTGCAGGTAGCGGCCTTGCGATGGGCTGATCATTCGTCCAAGGAGTCCTGCCGTTTGTGTAAAGAAAAAAAAAGATTACGAAACTGAAGAATAGGCCAGGGCCCAACAAGGAGGGCTGTAGTACCATTGATGAATGAATGAATGAATGAATGAATGAATGAATGAATGAATGAATGGTCTTCCACAATAATGCTCAATATAAATGCACTTTGGTCCGTTCTTATTTGATTGCTCCGAATACGCTGATCGATTTTCCCTTTAATCTTGATGCATGTTACAGCCGATGACTGCCCAAGAAAACTTTCCTCAACATTTACCCCTCTTTTAAATCTTTCCATTCATTTATAAACTCTCTTCTGGCTTGTACACAGATAGCCATACAGATCTGTCTGTCTTGATAACTGAGGTAGCATAATAGATAATTGGTCATTGGTGAATTATCAGTGGAGCAACGACGTCCACCTTATCACAGTAGTGTCACTAAAATTACAAGGAAGACACACGGTACAGACGAAAAAATGTTAATTGTTTATATCCGCGTTATTTTCAGTCTGCGAGTACAACTCATTTTTGTATGGAGATCAGAACAAAGAAAATGGAAACAGAGTCTTCACATCACAACGCAGGTTCGTTCTTGCAGACAGCTGTTTCTTTTCGTTTGTCAGATTTGTAGCCTATGTTCGCTAATAACCGCTCTCTTGAAATTAAGAAGTTATGGATCATAGGTCGCATTAGTCAGAATTTTGTCTGCTGTAGGCATGCCAATGCTGAAGTAGAAATCGTGCACTTATCTCCTAATGATATCTTTGACAAACATCCTCTTTGTTTTTTCGTCTTTTTTCTTATTCTTGTCTGTTGAAGAAGCAGATCACTTTATAGCAGTGTTTCTTAACACTTTTTAAGCCCAATGACCCGTAAGTGTCTGATAAAAATTCTACGGAGCACTAAGTTATATAGGCCTATTCTTTAAACCTCTGTGGTATTACCAACGTTTAGGGCATACTGTGGCATTTATAGCATAATAAATCTAAAAGCATGTTTTGAATACGTATGGAAACACAATTAATTAAATCGAAAGTGAATAATCATTGAACAGAATTTTAATCCTTATTAAACAAATAAAGAATACGATATAATTATATTACTACTTACTTTTAATGGGATTGTTGAGCTTGTCGGCCCTTACAGAGTTCCTGGATATCTGGCTCAGTATTGGTCAACTTCAGTCGAAGATCGGCACTCACACTAAGACGATTTCTGTATTTTGTTTTTATTTGAAGGAGCGATGAAAATCCTTTCTCACAAAGATACGTTGTTGAAAACTACATTACGATTTCCAGTGCTTCTTGAGATAATTCGGGAAATTCACTTCTCGCTGAATGCGAGATCCAGAATCAGACCTAACCAAGATCACGGAATTGCATTTTAATCCCACTGTCACTTGAAAGCTCAATGTACTGTTCTTTTTTCGATAACGAAAGGTTCTCGTGATTGTAAGCCTGAAATTGATCTCGAACCCACAGAAATTTATTATGAAAGTTATTCGGAAAATATGTTTCAAATTTCTGTTTCACAGTTTTGAGCTGGTCACAAACATTTTCCTGAAACTCAGAATCAACAGAAATATCATTTTCCACTAAAAACGATTTCAATGTTGGAAAAGGTGCGAATTGTCTGTCTTTTACATAACTAATCCACAACACCATTTTTTGTCGAATGACTTCATTTTGTCGTAGGCATTAAGAACATTTAAAGAATTTCCCCGAAAGAGAGATTTAATTAATTTAATTTAGCAAAAATGTTTGAAAGATAGGATAGTGCTAATAACCATGTTTCGTCATCAAGGAGTGATGAAAAATCAGAATTTCGTTCATTTACAAACAATAAAACTTCGTGTCTTAATTGAAATAACCTTTCCAGTACTTTTCCACTGGAAAGCGTGCTATTTTCAGAATGAAGCAAAAGTTGTGTACATTCACTGCCCATTTCATCGCAGAGCGCGGAAAATAACCTGTTACTTAATGGTCGAGCCTTAATAAAATTAACAAGCTTTACAGCGTTGTCCAGCACAGTTTTAAATTCTGGTGGCATTCCTTTGGAGGCCAGTGCTTCCCTTTATATGAAACCATGTTTCAAATTCATAGCCGGAGCTACTTCCTTGACCTTAGGAACAAACCCACTCTGCTGCCTGTAAGGGCGCGAGCTCCATCCGAACAGAAACCCACACATTTTCCCCAGAAACAGCCCCACTCTGCTGCCTGTAGGGGCGCGAGCTCCATCCGAACAGAAGCCCACACATTTATCCCAGAAACTGCCCCAACATGCCTGCCTGTAAGGGCGCGAGCTCCATCCGAACAGAAACCCACACATTTTCCCCAGAAACAGCCCCACTCTGCTGCCTGTAAGGGCGCGAGCTCCATCCGAACAGAAGCCCACACATTTATCCCAGAAACTGCCCCAACATGCCTGCCTGTAAGGGCGCGAGCTCCGTCCTAACAGAAGCCCACACATTTTTCCCAGAGACAGTCCCACTATGCCTGCCTGTAGGGGCGCGAGCTCCATCCGAACAGAAACCCACACATTTATCCCAGAAACTGCCCCAATATGCCTGCCTATAAGGGCGCGAGCTCCATCCGAACAGAAACCCACACATTTATCCCAGAAACTGCCCCAATATGCCTGCCTGTAAGGGCGCGAGCTCCATCCGAACAGAAACCCACACATTTATCCCAGAAACTGCCCCAATATGCCTGCCTGTAAGGGCGCGAGCTCCGTCCTAACAGAAGCCCACACATTTTCCCCACAGGTTCCCTTTGTCTTATATAATTATTGAGAGTGTGAAATTTTTCTATACCGACCGACCGAGCGACCGCCGCTTGTCGGCGAAGTTAATGCCAACTTTAGTGGATAGATGGTGTCACATGGTCAGCGCAACGGATCCCGACGGCCGTTAATCTCGATTTTCTAGACCTGAGCCACTATTTCCTTGAAATAGTTCCTCAATTATCCATAGTTCACTTGCGGACTACGGGCCACGGAGTTTTTTTTTTGTGTGAAATTTTTCTTCTCAAGTTGTTCGGGTTGACAGAGTTCTACAAAACAGAATATCGTCATCAGTGTTATCATATGCATATCTTAAACTCTTTCGATTAACTGAGATTCTACGTCTCCTGCCATATTGTTTATTCTGCGACCGACAGTGTCATTTGAAAGAGGAATCATATCAACATCTTTCAGTAACTTGTTGCCAAAAATAATGTTACCACATCTTTTATAGCCGGAAGAAGTAAATTTTCCCCAATAGAATGAGGTTTCCCTGTTTTGGCTATACGCAAATTTAAGAGATAGCATGCTTCCAGTGCCTTGCTATTAATGGAACCCATGACGGAAAGTATATTATGCCCATGGTTTAATGTCCCTAAGCGTCGCTGAAAAAATTAAATAGGCTTATTTTTCACATCACATTGTTTAGTTTCTAAATGTCGGAGTTTCGCAGGTTTCATGCACTCGTTCGACAACACTTCATAACACAAAACACATTGAGTTTTCTGTTCACTTTGATCACAACACCCAGCAAACCCGAATTCCAAATATGAGCTGTCATGTTTCCTACTGTATTTTTTCTTTGAACTGCTTGCTTCTTCGTCTTTAATGGTATCACATTTACTCGCCATTACAACACTTGTATAAGAATTATGGTTAGCATTACCTGTTTCGTTTGCTTTTCTTTTCAAAGTCCCTGTTCTAAGCCACTTTTCCATTATTAAAAAATGTTTCCGAAAAATATATAAAAACTGGGAGTTAACTCACGACACACTTTGTCCAACTGTCACTTAGCGCTAGTGAAGATATGCCCAGTTTCCGTTGGAGGAAAAGAATTTTCAGTAATAAATAACAATAGACAACCACCAATTGGTTGAAATGTGGATAACAGCTGTTAACTTAAAATCTAACAAAACAGCAAGGTAAAGCGGGAGCAGTAAAGCCATAATGTTGTTCACTGCACCCCTCTTTCTGCAGCTACCAATTATCGGCGCGTTTCCTCCTCTAAAGTTACTGATAATGAAGTCTCACCCTCATACACCATGGAAATACCGGATTCTTGTCAGGTCATTGAAATGTTCATGGAATTTAGAAAGCTTGTTTTCTTCAGTATCCATTTTATTTCAACAATTTTTACTTGCTTATTTAATTTTAATTTGTTTTGTTTGGATAATTCTTACTTTAATTAGTTTGCTTGCGGACCACCTATCCCATCATCGCGGACCACAGGTTGAGAAACACTGTTTATACCATCATTTATAGGAACTAGTAGCTGCTCGCAAGATGTAACGCCGTAAGTTCCGGTAGATTGTTATCGATGTTCCTGCCAAAGATCGATAGCGGTCTACCAGCCTGCACTGAGTCGCATACACAGTAATCTTCATAGTATGGTTACTCTTCCATCATTTACTCATTAACACATTCAAATCACAACTCGCACTGTCCACTGGATTTTAACATGCTTCTATTGGCGAGAATAGAGGCATCGTATGTACCGAGCAGAGAGATCTTCGTCTGCCCCATAAGGCAGTAAGAATTGAATATACTCTATCGCCTGTTACCGTCATTTTGTTTACATGCACGTCGAAGACATTACGTGTGGGCTACAAGATGAGAACAGTACTACTAAACGTGTTCCTGTATGTATGAGAAAACTGTCACCCACCAGTAGACAAGTATGGGTAGGCGGTATAAATTGTCTCTCATGAATGACTGTCAGTCATCTCGGAACTGCATTGCATTTGCCTATATCAGGGGTGTCCAAACTTTTCGAACCGCGGGCCACATTAGGTAATTCAACACTTTCAACGGGCCGGATAAAATGAGAAATTAATAACTCCAGCCATATGAGTTTTATTGAAAGCACAGAATTTCATAAACTAAATACAAAGTACCTGATAATAAATTATCGTATATTAATGACAACAGGCAGTAGCAGCAAATGCTCATATTTTCATCACAAATTATAATAAAACAATTAATGTGAATGATGGAACTCTTTTTGCATTCTTAGAATCTGATTAAATTGAGGTTCAAATTTTGAAACCCTAATCACAAGTAGCGACTTTAAATGTTCATCGGATAAATTTACCCTGTATTTTGACTTGATGTGCTTCAGCTGGGAAAAAGTTTGTTCACACAGATATGTCGTCCCAAAAATGGATATAGATTTACAAGCAAATTTATTTAAATTTGGAAATTGCTCAGAGTTCAGAAATTTATAAAATTCGATCAAATTTCCTTCCTTGTATTTGTCTTTAGTATGATAATTTTCCTCACAGTCAAACGGATTTTGAAACACTCTCATTTCCTGAGCACTGGAATGCAAATCAGCAAATCGCTTCCGAAATTGTTCTTTCAAATCCGAAATGACCAAATTTGCAAACGAGGAAGGAAATTCGGCTTCACCCTTTCTATGCAACTCTGCACAGTATAGCATATGAACAAAGTTACAATTTTTCACTTGGCTTTCCAGAAGTATCAGCTTGGCTCTGAATGCCTTGATAAGTGCAAATAAATAACAGACTAAGTTATTTTCACCCTGCAACTTTAAATTCAAATGGTTCATATGGTTCACCAGATCAGCAAAGAATGCTAATTTCCAAAGCCACTCGGTATCTGATAAAAGTGTTTCGTGGTGGTTTTTCTCGGTAAGAAATATGTCAGTTTCATTCCTGAGCTGAAAGAAGCGCGAAAGATCCTTTCCACAGCTAAGCCATCGAACTGCAGTATAATATGTCAGGTCAATAAGCTCGGAATCACATTTACCAGTACTCATTGGAAAATTAGTTCAGTTGGCGCATTTCTGCACAATTCTTTCGCGGGCCGGATAAAATCACATCGCGGGCCGTAGTTTGGAGACCCTTGGTCTATATGGAAGCAAACTTGAGACACCAACAGCTGGAGTACAGTGTACCCTCTTTATAACGGGCCTAAATATGACTGCTTTCGGATCCAGCGAACAAAATTTGGCTGTGTACAGTTGTGAATTTATACAGATGTTGAGACACTAAGAAGTTCTTTATATTTGGAAAACTATTTACACTAAAAAACCTGTATATAATCCAACTACTACTCTCAGTTATTGAATGTACATAGGGTCAGTGATGTTAGGCAGAGAGAAATACATACAGCTGAGCCGTTAGTACCTCATCCTAGCCCTTTTGAGGTTGAAATTGCTATTGCAAAATTGAAAAGGTATAAATCGCCAGGTAGTGATCAAAAATCTGACAGAACCTATTCAGGCAAGAGGTATTACGTTCTAAGATCCATAAGTTAGTATATGTTGCTGTCTCGTCACCAGAATGCAGGGCAAAATCGTGATATAAAAATAGGTAATGGATGTTGTGAAAATGTGGCACAGTTCAGGTATTTGGGAACTACTATAACAAATCAAAACTTGATTCAAGAGGAAATTAAGAGGGGATTGAACTCGTGTAATGCTTGCTACCATTCCCTCTAGAACCTTTTGTCCTCTCGTCTGCTGTCTAAAAACATAAAAATTAGAATATACAAAACTATAATTTTGCCTGTGGTACTATATGGGTGTGAAACTTGGTCTCTGACATTAAGGGAGGAACATAGACTGAGAGCAATTGAGAACGGGATGTTGAAGAGAATATTTGGACCGAAGAGAGATTAAGTAATGGGAGACTGGAGGAAACTACATAATGAGGAGCTTAATAACTTGTACTCTTCTCCAAATATAATTAGAATGATGAAGTCAAGGAAGATGAGGTGGGCAGGGCATGTAGAACGAATGGGAAGACGAGGCATGCATATAGGATATTGGTGGGGAAGCCAGAAGGAAAGAGACCACTGGGAAGATCAAGACGCAGGTGGGTGAACAATATTAAAATGAATCTTAGAGAGATAGGATGGGATGGTATTGACTGGATCGATCTGGCTCGGGATAGGGACCAGTAGAGGGCTCCTGTGAACACGGTAATGAACTTTCGGGTTCCATAAAATGCTGGGAAGTCCTTGAGTAAACTGCACAGCTGGCAGCTTCTCAAGAAGAGCTCGGCTGCATGAGTGAATGTAATCCAAATGGTACGATGTTTATTTTGTGTATAGACTGTGTTTCTTATGGTGCACTTGTGTGAAAACCCCTACACTCGGTTACAGCGGGCATCGCCGATAACGGAAAGTCTGCCCCCCTTATTAGTTAGTTATTGGAGAGGGTGGGTTTCCCCATGCACTTAGACCTGTATTGGTCCATTGTGCTTCCCTCTATGATTTCTACCAGTCTCTATATCCTACCGGTACTGGTGCTTACCATCAGTCCCGCCCAGCCAGCGAGACCGGCTCTACTAGCTGAGAGGTATCTATAATGCTTCCCCCATCTACCAGAGGTATTAGAGACTGCTGTTGGGCGGGAAACGTCCGTAATTTGGCTCAGTGACCTCCTTTGGAGATATGGGTTCTTTTACATGCCGTAAAGCTACGACACGGGACCCACGGCTTAAAGTCCCTCCCGGAGGACTTGATCCCTGAAATTTTCCGCCCTTAAAAATTCGACGACCTCCGCCGGGTATTTGAACCCGCGTACTACGAGTCATGAGGTGGGAACATTACCTCTAGACTACGGAGGCCGCTTGCCCCCCTTATTAGTCCGTTACGATTTTTTTTTATTGCTAGTGGGGTGGGACTAAGTCCCTTGTACTGCGGCCACTTTGTCGTATTGTACCAGCCCCAGATGATAGGTGAGGGTGATTGTGGAGCAGTTGGTGGAGTGAAGATTGGCATGGGAAACCGAAGTACTTTGAGAAAACCTGCCCCAGCGCCACTTTGTCCACCACAAATCCCACTTCACCAGACCCAGGATCGAACTCGTGCCGCCGCGGTGGGAAGCCAGCGACTAACCGCTTGAGCTATGGCGCGGCCTTCACGATGGTTTACTGTACTCGCTAAGAAAACACAAATAGGTTGTTTAGGCAACTTTACTTCCTCTGGCGTAGCACGTTTTAGAGTTCCCTAATAATGTTTATAACTTTAACGTGTCACCATACAAATTTTAGTCAGTTACCTACATTTTACAAAAATACTTCACTCAGTTACTATGTTCTCTTTCATTTCGAGGAAAAGACAGGATTAAAAAGGTAAGGTAGAGTTTATGTTAATATTAGCCAGAAATGTGAAGCTGAAGGGGTACAAGGTTGTTTCATATTTTGATAGTTTTCGAAGGCTAGTTGATTTAGGTAGAAACTCATCACGTAGGATGATAAGGGAAGTTCGTAGGAGGAATACAATTTTTAATAGGGCCAGAGCAAATAGAAAGCAATGTAATGCAAGACTATGCAGTTTAAGTACTACACGAGTTCTGAAAATAATTTTGCCATCTCGCGATTACGTTCATTATAATTATACTATTAAGTTTATGACGATGTTAATAGGCAGGATTCTGGATCATGGAAGAGGAGGGATTTGGGCGAAACATTCTTCGTGTGAATGTAAATAAACAATTTTCTTGTACATTTGTACATCGTTATTATTAAAATGAAAAGACTGATTTGTTAGAGAATCGTTAGCCACTGCTTAACTCTTTCCATTTCCGGATTGTGTGCAGGTCAGTTGCCCTGCCGCTCCTTAGCCCTTCAGTGTAGGTCTTCTGTGGTAAAGACGTGATTCCTGTATGATTGCCATTCCAAGATACCTTTATCCTGTGATGTCTGAGCATGCAAAGATCCGTCTACCAGAGCGGAAAGCAAGAAGAGACAGCTGTAAGGTCTGGTAATAGAGATCGAGCACGAAGAAGGGGATGACATTCAATTCCAGCAAAACACGCGGAGGAAGCTTACTCATGTTACACGGAATGATTTTTAATGCTATAAGAACACAGTCTTTTCGGTTTGTTCTCATTATCATAATGACGTGTTGTTACAACAGATCGTCATAGTTCTCATTACGTCTCTATGGTCTGGGGGTCAGATACAGAGGTCCCGGGTTCAATTCCCGACACTACCAGATTTTCTGAGAAGCAGAGGGTCTAGAACGGGGTCCACTCAGCCTCGCGAAGATAATTAAGGATCTGTTTCAAGAAAATAGCGCCTCCGGTCTAGACAACAGAGATTAACGGCCGTGGGGATCCGTTGCGCTGACCACGTGACACCCTCTGTCCGCAAAAGTTGGCAGTAACTTCGCCGACAAACGGCGGTCGATCGGTATAGTTGGCTTGCGGACTATAGGCCACGGAGTTTGTTTTGTTTTGTTTGTTCTCGTTACTTCCCACCACAGTATCGTCAGTATCCGTAGTTCGGTTTATAAGTTTCTTCCACGGCACTGTAAGATATTTCCTTGTGTCACAGAAAGGGAGGAGCAGTGTACGTTGTGCACTGGTTGGTGTAATAGTATTGCACTTTAACAGACTGCAAGAAAAGTAATGCCAGAATCGGATATAAGAAGATATAAGAAGAGTGTTTTTAGATCTGTGAGTGTACTGGTCGGACTTGCTTGGTTAGAAATACATGTGAAAATTCGTTATCCGGTTAAAAGGAAAACATCCATGACGTTTTGGGGGCTCCCTTTGTCGCAGTCTGCGGGCAGGAGGAAGGGATACGTATTCAGAGGTGCCGGTCGTATGAAGTTAGTCTTTATCAGACTGCGAACAGCGAGGTTATTCTTTAACAGTGAAATTATTATTTATCCTGACCGTATGCAGCAGCGAAAGTATATTTTCCCGTACAGACACTAGAATTTGATCACTACCACAAGCCACAGTGCTACAAGGACGAAAGCCCGGTATTGTTATATTGATAGGTCGAAAGTGTCATAACCTTTATTCAGATTGCATTGTACGACTTCTGCTCTTCGTGGATATTCTCATGAATAGGTTGTTGATAACAGACTGATAGAAATGAAAGAACTGCCTACAATTAATAGCCAATCGGATGCTTGGGACGCTCAGTATCTTCTTGTGCTCTTTCGCCGTGCTGGTGCTGCAACATCTCCGCCACCTGCGTGCGGCGGATACCTAAAAGCGAGACACAAGCGCGTTTGTTTTGTGGAAATAAAGCGTGTCGTAAATGCTCGCGAGAAAACCTTACAAGCTTGCATCTGTACATCGATGAGCGGACACTGAGAAAGTTGATACAGTTCACAGTCATGGATCAGAATACTCGTAATTATTTCCACAGAGCATACATCCTAAGATGTGTTGTCGAAGGAGCTGTATTAGTGCTACTTTTTTTCTTCGTCCCTATTCCTTCTGCTTAACGCAACGGCAACGCTCCAGAATTGCGTTTCTTAGACTCCAGTTTCAAATTGTGGCAGGATACCGACTGGTCTAAATGAGTTGGCCCCACCAGATCTTCCAGACCAATTTTGAGAAAGTGTCTTAACAAGAAACACGTTCATTCCTATATACCACTCCTAATGATCCTTCTGTATTCCGTTTGACGTTACCCAATCGCAGCAGAGTATCACATCATAAAATAACAATGAACAAGGAAGGAACGCGGAATCAAGACGGAACCTGTCATTGTCCATCTCTCTGTAATGATAAAATCTGTATGGAAATAAATGCCATATCTGTCCCCCTGACACCTGACAGTCCATCTTCGAGTTTCAGCCCCCAGTATCTGGGTCACGCTGGTGCACCAAAAGGTCATCGCCCCCGCCCCCAAAAACACACACGTGGCAACTCAGCGACACAATGACATGTCTGAGGCCAGTCTTTTTAAGACAGGTTTTTATTGTGACATTTTGTGGCCATGCGCGCCGTAAAGGAAAGTACGCGAACTGTGCCAAATGCTACAAGGCTTCAAAATTTGCTACACTCGAGTCGTGTATCGTGAATGCCAAGAATATTTTGACTTTGATGCGCTCTTAATATGAAATGATGGCCATGTCTGTAATACCACATCTGTGCTTCAACTCCGGAACTACTGAACGGATTTTGACGAAATTCGGTATTTACGTTCAAAGCTGTCAAGTGAATTTAATTATAATTTTATCGTCCCGAAATAACATCTGCGTTAGACGAAGATCAAGTCAAACTTCGTTGAGCAGAAAGTCAGCGCATAATGTTTCCTCATAAACATCTACATCTTTTATTTGAACCGTTTTATAAGGCCCGTCAATATTTAACGAACGACGAGGATGTATAAGGCGTTGGGTTTAGAGATTATACTGTCTGTACTTTGTCACAATACATTTGCGGGGATAAATATGTGCCTGGAAGACATGAACATGAAGGCATTGAGGCACATAAAATCACGAAGAACATGATCTTTGAGTGTACTTTTCCACTTCGGAGGCGGGGGCTATTCGTTTGTGAGCGATCCCCAAAATTTCGAAATATAGAATTTATTATATGCGCTGAATGCAGGGTATTGTTTTATACACACACACACACACACACACACACACACACACACACACACACACATATATATATATATATATGGATCACATGTTTCTGAATATCCAGCTCCTCTAATAGAATCGGGTTTTCTGCTCCTCATAGACTAATTCTTAAATATGTATCAGGACAGGAGGCTGGAGTCCTCCTCATCCCTCCCTACATCTAATAGCAGGAGCCTTGTAAGTTTCTCAGCAACAGTCACATCTGCTGTTGGATATGAAATTGAAGGGATAAGCATTTGTTAAGTATAAATCTGATCATGCCAGGACTTAAGTACCAAGTCCATCTCATGTCGCATTTTGTACTCTGATATAGTTATTATCAATATGGCTCTACAGCCTTTTATTGGGCCTTGGCCGCTTTTTCAGTTTCTTGACCCTATACACAGTCTGTAGAATTCCTTGGATGGGGGTGTAACGCCGTGGTGCAGGGGGCGTGGAGGTACCCCTCCTTGCCACCACAGCTTATGCTGTAAGGAGTTAACACAATAATCCTGGCCTACCCTCAGCTAGGATTCTCCTGTTTCTGGGCTTCCTTCTCTCATAAAGCTGCCACCATCTATTATATCGTACAAAGGTTGGTGAAAAGTACCAACGGCCGGTAGCGCGGTAGTTGAGCGTCCTCTGTGGGCTGGCCCTTTCATCACTGTCACCTCTTACTATTGGCGTAGAGCGGGCGTGTCAGGTCTGACCCCCCTCTACCTATCGTCTGTCATCTCTATGGTGGGAACTACCCCCTGACATATTGTCATAGCTCCCTCTTGACAACTCTTCATATAGTCTGCAGGTCGCAACGTATTACATTATTATGATTCTTAAGGGGGCGTTGATACCAAGGCTACTAAACGCTGCCTGCGGGGCAGGTGCCTATCCCTGTCCAGTAGTACCTCCCCTGAACTGTGGTTCCATTCGGCTGCTGTTGCCTTCCATATTGGTAGGATCCGCGGGATCGGTCGTGGAAAAGTGATTATGGAGGTGTGAATCACAATCCCGGTACATCCTACTCTAACTACCCTGTCTATTTACACTCTTATTTACATTATTTACAATATTAACAAGACTGACCTACAGTCGGGTCTACATAGGGTCTTTACTGCATCCTACGCTTCCTCATGTTCTCCCTTAAAATACTCTGCCCGTAAAGTTATACATATTAAAAGCCCACATTCCATGTTTGTCACAAAAACCATTAATCGTGACTATAACGCAACTGTGCGTATTCTTCACACTACCAGTAATCTTAACACATACACCATAACACAGGCATATTGCCAGACTATCTTCCTAGGCAATTACTTGTTACATAATTATTCTCCCCTAAGGGTTCGCCGAGCACACTGGAGTTTGCTTTCGATATTTTCCACACACTTTTATCAACAAGAATATATAACAACATGGCTTATATGAGTAAACGTGACTTGAAGTAAAAGACGTAGGCCCACATCCTCCACTCGTAAGGCCCATATTGAATAGAGCCTCCGGCTGACAACTGAAAATTATGTTTGAGATCAGATCCCAAGTCTCCTCAGTTCAGTATTTTATATCTTTAACTTGCTGAATTGACTGTTGCTGAAAGAGGGAGGTTAACTCCTCTTTTCGTTCTCAATTCCCAAAGTTATATTCTAATTGGCTATTCCCCGGGGTTGTGGGTGGGCCCGTGGTCCTCTCTGCTGCTTATGCGATAATATTACTATACTCCAGTGGCCCAGTTAGCGGAGCTTCTTACTTATGCGATTACGCATAAATGCTGATCATCAACATTCTTAACCTAGTTCCCTAGTCCATGTGTTGTCATCTTTGCTTGGTTGCTGTAAAACACTTTTCGCAAGTCTCGAACATTTAGGTAATGCCTTAAATTTCCAATACCAAAATTGAGGCGCAACAAGGGGATCAGCCCATCACAAGTCCTCCACCTACACACAGAACAAACGCACATAGACTTCCATGCCTCGAATGGGATTCGAACCTACGATCCCAGCGTTCGTGCGAGCGAATACAGTTCATACCTTAGATCGCACGGCCACTGTGGTCGGCACACTGATATAGTATAGTTTAATAAGGTGACTGGATGACTGGGGTTTGTTCCTAACAGAAGCTGAAAGCTTTCTTTGTATCATCACATGTAGAATGCTTCTGGAGATCACCTTACTGTCAAGTTGGTATTAGGCATTCTTCCTGAGAGTAAATCAGTCTGAGATTGAAGCTAGCCATTTCCATTTAATGATGAAGTTAAGATTTCATGGACCTCTACCTCTGTTCTACCATATATATATATATATGTGTGTGTGTGTGTGTGTGTGTGTGTGTGTGTGTGTGCCCCTTTAATACCTTTAAAACCAATAAGCAAATTGTTATATGTTCATAATGCCTATGGAAACCACCTTATCTTTGTTACTTTTGTTTCACTGCCTTGCATAATACCAACATGGCAGCTGCTTGAACGTCTGGGGTGGGAACAGTACTATCATGGTTTAACATATGTAATGAAATTGTGCATAATGATAGATCTTCAAATAATTTACAGCTTTTTAAAGATTACTTTTCATGCATTGTAAAGTAACACTACAATCATTGAAAATGTACTTTTGGATTTCTGTTTTCTGGCAAATTACTTATGTGTGCATGTGCATGTAAAATAGGCATATATCCACCCCTCTCTTCACTCATTAGTCTCACACTGTTTCTCTCGAATAACATGTCATAGAGAAATGGTGGTACAAAAACAGTGTTCCTTTGTACAGACACACCTAGAAATATTGTTAACTTACCTCTTACATTGTGTTTTCAGGTGTGCTCTTTCGCCAGACTGGCTTATCATTTATATATCTGCTCCTCCTACTGCTACTACCCATGGTGAGGATACCCACACACAAGACCATGGCTGGTGAGTGTTACGTGATTGACTGCATCCTTTATAGAGAAATCATACCTAAGCAATTATGCAAAGCAGTCACCATTTGTGTGACATATATAAGGTTCCAAATGATTAGGCTATGTAGTTTTTAATACTGTGCTCAGATATGTTTGTAAAACATATAGAATGATCATTTGTATTATGTATTTCAGGATCCACAGGCCAGTATCTGCGGGCAGTGATGGTTTTAAGTTTCCTTGCATCCATCACGCAACTTTCTTTTCAGATTGTTCTGTTTTCTATGCCACCATATGGAAACTTTCTAAAAGAAAGCAGTAAGTACTTTTGCAGATTGATATGAATGAGTATTTCAGCAGAGGGCTTACATAAGTGCAAATAAAATTAATTTAAAAAGTGTTGAAGATGATAATCATTGCTTCATAACATCAGTATTATGAGGACTCCAGTGTTGACCTTTGATAGCAACTTCAGTACAGTTTGTGTACATACACAGTGTGTCCAGGTTCTGTTAGGACTGTGTTCATCAAAAATACATTACATGAATTATTTTCAAAATTTCACTCTTTTTATTCAAAATAGCCTCCTTCTGAATCAATACATAGCTGGAATTGATAGAAAAGTTTTTGAAAACAGTCACTCTACTCCTTTTGTGGAATCGCATTTAAAACTGTGGTACATTCCCTTTGGATGTCCTGGATGGTGTCGTGACGGTCTCCTTTCATCACCAACTCAACTTTTGGGAGCAATCAGAAATCTGCTGGAGCCAAATCTGGCGAATATGGAGGATGATCAAGGAATGTGATCCCCTTTCTGGCCAAAAAATTGTGCACAATCTTAAATTTGTGGGTTGGGGCATTGTTATGGAGGAGCAACCAGGAACCTTGCTTACTGTTTGACCTTCTGGCAGAAATTCCTTGTGAATGATGCCTTTGGAATTGAAGAAGATGGTTAGCAGTGTCTTTACTCGACTCTTTTGCATGCACACTTTCTTTGGCCTCAACCACGCTGCACTCTGCTGTTTTTTGAGGCGCTCATATTGAAAACACCATGTCTCGTCTCCAGTAACGATCAGTTTTGTAAATTTTGTATCACTTTGGGCCAACCATAACATGTCTTTGCAGTGTTGCACTCTTGCATGTTTTCATCGTCTGACAGCATGTGCGGTACAAACCGCGCACAGACCTTCCATTTGCCCAAATCCTCGGTCAAAATTTGATGCACGGTACTTTTTGGTATTCCCAAAAGCTCCTCGATGAGTCTTGCAGAAACACATCTGTCTGATGCAAGGATTTCGGTCACATTTTTCAGATTTTGGTACCTATATACAAAGCTATTCAACACCACATATCAGAAGACCATAATCTTCAACAGTCTTTTTTGCACAGCATCATTGTCACTGTATTCTTACAAGTAAAATTTTATAGTAATTCTGGGTCTTACTTCTTAGTTTTAGGGTTATCAGACTCAATTGTTTATTTCCGTGTATTAAATGGTCCTGTTCTACATTTCCCTATTGTCTAACATTTATTTTACACATTCTGTATTTATGTATACTGTTTGACAGTATTTTCTACACTTACTCATTATAGAATTGACAAAGGCTGTTATTGCATGATATTCAAATATAATTACTTGCCAGTTCCTCATTTATTAAACAGAGGCCGCATAGTCAGAACACACTTTTCTATTTTAAAATGTGTTTATTGATTTTATTAGCTAAAATAATTTACTGCACCAGTAATTTTATGTGTTCCACTTCAGGTCTCTCTTGAATTTGCACTCCACTGGCCAAAAGTATCAGCATATGAATACACAACTGACTTGTTTTACCACATCATTTACCTAAATTAATTGAGGAAAACGAAAAGTACCTGATAGTCAACAGACATGATCTCACCCTTATTGCATTAATTTTTTCTGCTTTATTCCAGGTAGACATGATAAATCTTGAATTTGTCATCAATGCAATAAACCTGGCAATGTATGTGCCATCATATCATGTAGAATTAAGCAAGCAGTGTTACTGTGAATGTTTTTATGTCTTCCAGATACAACTGAGACTATTCTGCGACATGTTGGTTTGATTCGACTTAATGGGATCCGAGTAGAAGATGGCTTTCGCTATATTGCTCCAGAAGTACTTATGCTAATAACCTCAATTGCTGTGTATGTGAGTTGTACAAAACTCTCAGCTGAAGTTACACATAGCCGTGCCTCATCAGCTAGTGCCCCATCGACAGCTGCCATTCTTCCTCCAGTATCAAATGCTGTGGCATATCATAATAGGCGTAAGGCCTTTTTTATTACAGTAGGTAAGGAACATGAAATTTGTTACTGGAAGGTCATGCTGGCAGCAGTACAAACATGTCCGTGGAATGTGGGTAGATTGTGGCAGGCTCATTCCCCTTTGTGCCACAAGTCCACAAAAAAACAGCAAAGTATCGTTAAGAGTCTACATTTATATTCTGGAGGTACCTTGTTTGCGTGTTAGCAAGAATACCTCCTGCCCTGACAGAATGTTATCGGTTTTCTTAGTTGCCTTTGGGAAATTCCTGAGTAGCACCTTTATGTGGGCTGCAGTTACTTACTTATCATTCATGGTCATCTTCCAGTCTGGTTGGATGTTATATAAACTGTCAAGTTGAAACGTTGTCATTAAATAAACCCAGTTAGCAAATTGACTGTATTGTTATTGAAATTAGTCAGGGCTACAGGGGTTAAGTGCCTGATTTGTTTCAAAACAAATTGAAATGTGTATGAAAGTATTATGCACATGCACATGCACACGCAGAGTGAAATCTACTAATTCAGAAAGTTGTGTTCTTTTTTTTTTTTACATTACGACCTTGATGATCACATTGCCCCAGTCAGCAAGCTGTAGTAAAAGAACGGTGTAAAAGAAGAACAGAGACCAAAATAGGTTAATTTTTTTAAAATGGTCTCAGTAAAGCGAAGTATATAGGCTACCTAAAATGTTTTCAAGACTGATGTCAGAACTTACATTTTTCCATTTTATGACAAATTTATTTTATGATACACAATCTAAGTTTCAAAATAAAGTTCTATTGCCTAAAAATATATGAGAAGTCTATTTTATAACATCCCAGAACATATTTCCAGTAGCACTTCCATAATTCGGACTTTCACTGATTTGGACAAGAATTTGCTCCCACTTAGCCTGAATTAGTGAGGGCTTACTGTGTGTGCATGCGTTTATGAGTGTATGTGTGCATGTGTTTTTAAGGTATATTTTATTCTGAAAGGGTGAAACTTTTATCTTCAGTGTACGTGAATTAGAAATTGATATAAGAGGAATTTATTGACACAACAATTTGTTGCAGGTAAATGTCTAGCACTAGCATCACTGTGTCTAGCAGGCATTTTGCGACCGTCTGCTCTAAATGGTGTCTACTTTCTTGCATTCTTGGGTGGTATGACATGGTGGTCATGCTACAAGGAACTTCATCGTCCATTTGGTGTGGTGCTTCATTGCATTCAAGTTGTGGCAGCCCTGCACATCATGGCACTCTTTGTTGTTCAGCTACAGTGGGTTCAAGATTTTCTCACATCTGACTGTAATTATTGCAGGTTGGTAAACCAGAAGGTACACATTCTAATCCATCTCAATCCCTAAAAAGACTTTTCTGATATATGTGGTAGTCCATGTGAGATAAATTACTTTGGAAGAGTTTCTGGAGTCCAAGGTTTTCACTGTAGAATTCTTATTACTAAGTTTATGAGTTTTAAATAAACCAGTCATGATGCCCATATGTGGTAAGTTGTATATGGTTTTCATCATCTTAAGCACCAGTGTTTGAGGTTTAAATCCTGTTTGAGACATGAATGCATGTTCTCAGTGTCTGATATGTGTGTGTGTGGTGTAATACGCTACTTGATAATGGGCCAGTCCGCCTTGTAAGGAATTCTAACCAAATGTCTGAAGGCTTCATTGTTTGAGAAGTTACTCTGAATCACAACAGGTTAAAAGCTCTAACTAATCTGTTATAGCTGAAGAAGGAAATTTTGAATGATGCACAATATCTTTGTGAGATTTCTGTTTCTGATGGTGGCGACTATGAGGGGTACTCTCTTCTGGGTTTTGATATCATGCTGTATGGTAGAAGTTTACCAATAATTTGGAGGAAAATACTGCCACCTTCTTTGAGGTCAAAGATTAAGCGTTCAGCAAGCAGAGTAGGAGTATTTTGCTTCCTAGCTTAGTTTGCTTACTCTTCAGCAAGCAGAGTAGGAGTATTTTGCTTCCTTGCTTAGTTTGCTTACTCTTCATCTCTGAAGATGGAGATAATACCTTACTCCGAAATATCAGTGAACATCTTCCAGACTTTATGTTATCACACCCCAGAAAATAATATTCTTCATGGTATCTTTCTTTCCCTAGACAGTACTTTAGCTGGTATCCTATGGAGCCATTGCTCAAGAGTCTGCCAGGTCTGTGAGAATGATATAACATGAAATGAAACAATGGTTACATGTTTTACTTACCTAATATTTTTCATGTAGTACAGCATGCCCCAAAGTACAGTGCGTACAATCAAGTGCGCGCCGCGGCTGCAATTTGCCGTGAGTCATACCACCGCAGAACAGATGCAACTCCTCCCCGCGACTGCAGTGCCGTTCCCCGATAGCGTGAGTGTAGTGGTGTCGCTGAGTCTCCGTCCATCAGTTGCTCTACATGCACACATTTATAAGAATACAGTAAAAAGATAACTTACCGTGGTTTATAACAGGTGCTGAAAGTGACCTCCTTCTGCTTGCAAACATGCCGCGCATCTCACAAATAAATTACGCGACACTCTCTGCAGTTCGTCGACGGTAATTGAATGAATTACGCGTGTAATTTCATTTTGAAGACTATCAATGCTGCGGGGATTATTTTTGTAGACTTTTTGCTTCAGGTTGCCCCAAAGATAATAATCAGAAATACTGAGATCTGGGGATCTGGGAGGCCACAGTCCTCTACTGACAATTCTGTCTTCAAACACTTCCTGTATTGCGACCATGGATGCATTAGCCGTATGTGCTGTAGCGTTGTCCTGCTGAAAATACCCGTATTGTCTTTCTTCGGCATTCAACTGATCGAAGAAGGGATTCAGTATGTCATTAATGTACCGATCAGAGTTCACGGTATCGTGGAAAAATATGGGGCCAATGATTCGCCGCGGGCTTACAGCACACCACACACCCACCTTTTCACTATGTAATGGCACTTGCTGTATAGCGTGAGGATTTTCATTGCTCCATATTCTTACGTTTTGTGCATTGACGTGGCCACCAACGTGGAACCACGCTTCATCAGTCATGAATAGAAGCTGAGGATCCACTATTCCATCGTGTACATTTTGCAGCAGCCAGTTGCAAAAACGAATTCTTGCTGCATGATCTGGTTCTTTCAGCTCATGCACAACTGTTACTTTATACGGGCGAAATTTGATTAACTTTGTGGCTGTGCGAGCAGATCCTAGCGAAACACCAGTTTCCTGTGCTAAGCGTCTTAACGATTTTCGAGGACTGATCTGTAATCTTGCCTGAATATCCTTAACCTTTTCTTCAGTCAGCACAGTTCTCTTCGATTGCTTCTTCTTGTCACTCACTGAACCTGTGGCCCGCCACTTTTTCAGAAGCCTGTTTACACACGACTTTGTGGGAACTGGCGAGTCAGGATATTTCTGACGAAACCTACGTGCGAATTTTCTGTAAATGTTTTTCCTTGCAATAGTTTCGACAATAAACACACGCTGTTTAATAGTGAACTTCATTTCCACCGTCTGTCGACAGCTGTAAACATTCCACTCCACTTCCACAGCAAGACAAAGACTGAGTGTTTAATGCAACCTCGGGTTCCGATTATGCAACCATCGGCGTAGGAGCACTGCAGTCGCGGGGAGGAGTTGCATCCGTTCTGCGGTGGTATGACTCACGGCAAATTGCAGCCGCAGCGCGCACTTGATTGTACGCACTGTATATTTCATGATCTGTCTGGTATTACTTGTACTGTGTCAGAAGGTTTATCCCATACTGTTCCTGATGGTGGACTTTCTTGTTACCAGAATCATACTAGAAGCAAAAAAGCCTATAGGTGTTTCTCCTTTATTGCTTCCTTTTACAAAATTCAATTTTTCACAGTAAACAAACAGCATGTAAAATTTTAGCATGGTGAGAGGCTAGGTGACTAGGTGTGAGTGAGAAAGTGAGACATACATGTAACACATTCTTGGGTGGCTGAGGAAGTGGTTCATTATTCTGATTTTTCTAAAAAGAGGTTTGCAGAGTTTAGTTTAAGAAGCACGGAATATCTGGACATGTGGTTCCTTCTCATCTTGATTCTTCGGTTATATAATGGCTTTCACCTGCATAGTTTCTGAAGCATTGAATGGTAAAGTAAGTATGAATGATGGACTGTGAAAGGAAATGGTTATGACATATTTTAAGGATTATCCCAGGAATCCCTTGTAGGGATTAAGTAAAACCACAAGGAACTTGTAAGGTAACTGTGTGAGGGCTGATATTCAAAGCCAGAATATCCAAATACAAAACAATAGTGCTGAGTGCTCAACCATGATATTCATTTACAACATTGTCATGTTCACAGATATTTGGGGCTGACTTTCCTAATGAAGACGAATGATGTTGACCCCCGCATGCAGGATTTTGTTAGCACTGAGTGGGCTTCATTTGTCAATCCTGTTGCTCTCCTTTGGCTCTACTACATCCTTGGCATTGAATCTTATTACCTTCTTCGACCAAGAGTAAGTAGCTGGTGTTGTTCCTGATTTGTTGTTCATAGTGTCACAGAAATGAAAAGAGTCAGCTCCAAGTTGATTTTGTTTTCAAGTACTTGTAATAGACATGTTATCAAAGTAAGGAAATAACAACACAGTTGTATGGTTGTAAACACAGTTTAAGGGTAGGGCAATGGGCAGGTGCTGATCTGATATCAAAGGAGGTAGAATGCCCCACTTACCCGCCAAAAAATTACTACTAGCGCTTAACCCCTTCAATTTAACGTGTTGTCTTATTTATATGTTTATTTTGAATCGTGTTGTGTATGTCAACTACTATTGTAGATTTTTCATCCTTAAATTTGTGCCTTCAGTTGTTTGTTTATAAATGAATAGTTGTGATAGATGGACTAAAAAATGTGTAGTATTATTGTCACATGTTGGAGTGACTATAGATGGGGTTTGAAATGGTAATTGGGTTTATTGCACACTTTTACAGCTCGTGACTACACTTAACAGAATACCGTCACACACGGACTAGTGTTATCAGTTATGTTGCTTGGTAAGGAGCTTCCCACAACAGATGTTCCTCTTCTTCTGGGTCTCCTGGGGCTCATATCCTTGCAGGGTGGTGACCATCTCTTCCCAACCTCATATTCTGACCACTGGCTTCAGTTGGTACTTCAATCAGCTGCTAGCTCTTGGGCTAGACTGAGCTCCAACTGCCAGCTTTCAGCTACAGCTGCCAGTTATCAGCTGGCTTCTGATCTAAGTTAACTCACAACACACAGTCAACTCCTTATATAGCCTCGGGCTGGATTGCATAGAAACACCGCTTCCAGCAGTTACACTATTGTTGTGTGTGTACGTTGCTTAGTGATGGCTCTATTATTTTTGCATGTTACACAGCTGTTACCTAACAGTGGCTGTTTCTCAGGCCCCACAATTCTTGCTTTGAGCAAATATGCCACATTGCTCCCTCCGTAAGGCTGCTTGTCCCGAGTAGCCTGTCTGTATGTCACCATCTGTTCACAGAGAGAAAATAACCAGGAGTGGCTGGTGCTCCTACAGCACCAACTCTTAAGCTATGTTTGTCTCTTCTTCCATTTGGGTGGTGGCCAGCTCCTCCACAATGTTCAGTAACCCATTTTTCTACAACCCGATGGAAAACTTGACTGCTTGCTTCACAATTTTTAGTCTGAGACTTTGCCTGACAGTATTGTTGAATGCCTCTTGCTTTATACATGTAACACTCTTATAGGCTTCAGTCCCATACATCGTAGTTGCATTTTGGGCCCTTCCATTGCCTCTTTACGACGGCGGCAGATATGGCAATGCAGGTTAACTGTCCATGGGTGGTGGTCAGCTACTGCTGGGATCATCTATCACCCTGGGTCTGTTTCTTTGGCCATTCACAATGCCTTATGGCCAGACCCAGTTCCCGGATCAGTCCTCTGGTGCTCTGAAAGTTTCCACTGCAGTCTCTTTGTTAGGGACTTCCTGATGCTCTGCTATGGCCTGTATTTCTTCTGGATTTGCCTCCGAAAACATTGCCTTTACTTCTTCCAGACCAGCCTTAATTTCAGCATCTATTTGTTCCTGGTCTTCATCTTCCCTAAGTAGGCCTCCATTACTTCTCAGCAGGTCGTCGTCTCTTTATGCCAGATATTCATCTGGGGAGGCGAGATAACCTATCTAGGTTTTCATGTCAGCCATCATTCATTATGGCTAGCTTGTATTTCTTCTTCATTTGTGTTCATCTTCACTTTCATTCCTTCTTGAGTGATTCTGTCCTGGCTTGGTGGATATCTATCTGGGAGACAAGAGTACCTATTCAGGTTTTCATTTCTTTTTGATTGATCCACATATTTTCTCAAAACATTTCATTCTTACAAATATGTTTTTGTACATTATCCATCGTCCTGTCTTTAATAAAAACCACTGTCCCATGTATTTTTCAAAACAGTGTTTGGACTGGATTCTGCCTCTGTTTTCTAGTAAAACCTACTCATTTGGACCCACTCAATGAATCAAGGAAGGCCACATCATATGTTTGAATGAAGTGAAGGTCTTGCAGATTGAGCCAAACACCACATACAGGAAATACATGGAATCAAGCCACATGTCTCTGCTGGACCATCTGATCAGTCAACCCAGTTTGGACATCTCTCCCATATACTATACTGACATTTGCTTGGAGAATCTAAGAAAACTATAAAAGATTTCAGTAAGGATACTGAGTTCAAATCTCAGTTAATTTACAGACTACCTTAACTGATGTCTGTAAGCAGACTAGGTCAGCCTGCCCTCAGGTTACAGAAGAGACATGATTTTGAAAACATGTCTGTATTATAAAATTCCATTATGCAAACCCTACTATTATATTGACTCCAATGATGTAATTGGAGATGTGTTCCCACAGAAATTTGTTCAGTCCACAGATGTAATAGAAGCACACACTTCTGTTCATCAAAAATAATAGTAGGTACCACTGCCAGGTGTATAGTTGTGGTGACCCTGGGGCAGTCAGAATTTGGAGACCCCTGTCAGTAACAACAAATGTAGGTTATTACTTTCTTATTTATTATAATAACTAAAATGAGAAATAACATTTTGTGGTTTTAGAGAAGCAGCTATCTCAATAAAATGTGTCAATTCTATTTTTGTTCAGTGTAGGCACTAACTTCATTGACAGTTGGCGGTCACTCTTTTGGTATAGTTGGCTTGCATACTAGAACTAGGGAGTTTGTCTGTTTTTTGTAGGGCCCAGGGAGACCACCATGGTGGCCCCTACATAAATCTGGCCATGATAGGTTCACAGAAATAAACTGGTTGAGCTGATTGAATGGCTACCTGAATTGTTATTTTTATCAAGTATTGTTTGCATTATAGATGTAAAGTTTTGGTAGTAGAGCTAATTTTTTGGTCCATGAGAAGTGAGAACATTTTTAAAGGTTTGTGGCAGTGATTAATTATTTAAGCATGGTGACTCCTGCACCATCTCTGAATATTTGTGTGTATGTTCAGGTTGTTAATTTCTGTTCTTTGTATCCATCTGAAATACATTCATATTGCTGTGATAGATATGTACTCATATTGTCATGTGTTAGTGAAGTGTAGTCAGTATAGCAACTGGTTATGGGCTGGATGACTGAGAGGTTGGAGTTTGAGTCCCGGTAGGGTCAAGAAGTTTCTCTTCTCCAAGATGTCCAGACTGGCACTGGGGTCCACCCAACCTCTTATCCAGTGGGTACCAGGGGCTCTTTCCCCATGGGGTAAAGCGGCCAGGGTGTGAAGCTGACCACTCACCTCCAACTAGTGCTGATGTCAAGAAAATGTGGATCTATACATCCATTCCCCCATACGCTTTCATGGCATAGTGCTTAATTAGTTAAGGACAGGGACAACTTTACCCTTTTTAATGACTAGACAATGGTTTAAATTGATAATATGATGTATTTATTGCTTATAATCCATAACTACAAATAGCTATAACAGTCTCACTGATTTACACACACTATAGATCACTACAACTACAGCACACATGCAGTCTCCTGCTTGATATTTCTCATCAGTAGTTGTTGCTAGGTAGTGGCTGCTAACAATGGAAATTCCTAATGGCCAGCCACAGACTGCCACTGCTTGCTTGCAGCTCACAAACTGAACTGACTGCCTACTGCTGCTTGTCCTCATTATATAGCATTGTCATGGACCAAATAGAGAACACCACATCCTCTATTGTTGCATCAGTATATGTTGCTGCACAAACATATTTACCATGCCACTTCATAGCAGTGGCTGCCTCTTCTTGTTCCACTGTTCAAGGTTTCAGCCATTATGTGTGCAAGTGTGTATACTATATGATGTCACGTTTTAATTGACTAGACATGGAGTTTTTATTGATAATTGTGTTTCCTGATTGCTCATGACTTGTAAGTACAAATTATTATATTATTATCTGACTAATCTATGCGCTCTGCAAATCACTACAGCATATAATAAGTCTGAGTTTATTTCATCACTAGCTGTTGCTAGATAGTGGCTTCCAACAATTGGAGATTCCTCTGCTGCTGTGCTTATGGCTAACCACCAACTATAAGTGCTTACTCCTGACTCCAGCTGACTTTGGTTTCAGGTAAATTGCTTTTGACCTTCACCAGCACAATGATTCTTGATTGAGGACCCTGCAGAGCCCATGATCATATTTCTCTGTGTCATGACCCTTCTGGTTGCTCACTTGGTTGGCTGAATTGCTGTTGGTTTCACCAGCACAGTCAGTCTTGTTTTCAGGCCCTGTTGGGACCCATGCCCATATCTTTGTTCTTTCGAAGAATCTTCTGAGCAGAGCAAAGTATAGCGAACCAGTAGATTGCTTTTGGCTCTTACCAGCACAGTTATTCTTCATTTAGGGCCCTATCAAAGTCAAAGTTACTTTACAACTGGCGCCTGACTTCCAGTCAGTTTGTCTTGGCGTCAAGCCCCTTGAGACTCACGACCAGAGATGCTTTTTTGAGCTGAACCCTTATGGTAATAGTAATCATCCTCCCTGATGAGAAGATGGGTTTGTCTCTTATGAATATGCTTGGCCTTTTGTCAAGTAACATTTCGCACATGTATAGCATGTTATTTAAGGGCCCCATCAGGACTTATTACCAAATTTTTGTTTATTCAACAGTCTTGGCCCAGACTGCATAGAAAACACTGCTTTCACCAGTTCTTCTGTTGTGTTCGTATTCATCGCCGCAGAGATGACTTTACTGAGCTGTTGCCTAGCCTATGTCTCCTTTGGCTCCACTATTCCAGCTTTAGGCATCTTGGTACATATCTTTGCGACCATTTGAATTCTATCACACTGAGAAAGTTGTCAAAGGCTAACACCTTAAATGTTATTAAATATAAAGGAAGTTGTCCTTGTGCCTAGGCACCATACTGTGAAGGTATATAGGGGAATTGGAAGTAATACTGCACACATTCTTCATGTTTGCATTTGATGGATGTGAGTTGTCCGCTTCTCACTCCAGGTACTTTATCTCAGAGATAGAATCTCTGGTATCCATTGTTACAAAATGGCTGGTCATCACGTTGTGGCAGAAAGAAGCAAGAATGAAGTTCTAGTCTTACAGCCTGTAGGCAGTTTGTTTTCTGGTTCCCTGGTTCATTATTGATGTCGATAGCTGCAGAAAACAGAAATTGGAACACCTGTCAATGCTTGAAGACACAGTTTTGAAAGGGTAAAATACACAGTAACCCAACCCTAACATTGTCATGTTATAGATTTTAATCTTACAGGCTGTGATGCTGTGTAGTGTGGTAGATGGTTACCATTATTTAGGAGGAACATGCTGCCTGTGTCTTCTACCATGAAGATGGTGGCAACAGGTTTCTATGAAACATTGGCAGTTGCCTACCTGGTTATGTGTCATAATCCACGACCCACTGTGGAAACCTCGGATATCTCCAGAGTCTGTATTAGACTGTCAACAATACACATAACCTATAGTTAAGAAACCAAGCATCACAGTGCTGGGTTTAGCAGTCTTGTACTATAGTTAGGAATTACCCATACAGAATGCAGTCATACTGTCTAAGGTTCTTCATGTCCCTTCTCAGTTCTTGCAGGCAAATTCTAGTATAATACTGCAGACTAGGTCATGACCAGTTCCTTCCTAACACATCTTCCATAATCATCACTTCATTTCTCATTTGATGAAGTGTAGTTGTAAAAATGAACCAACAGACAATCAAGAGAGTTACAGTAACAAGTAAGTTCTGAAATGAAATCCCCACACAAGTTTTGTTTTCAGTTTTGAATGTTGTTTCAGCCTTTATAACTTTATGTTTCATTTAAAATGACTGTGACTTCCAACTAATGCAGTAGTTGCTTCATGAAAGGTAGTGTCTGGCTTGTGGTGGTGGTGGTTGTGGTTTGGTTTGGTTTGTGGTACTCAGGGACAACATGGTGAGAATGGCTATTTCTTGTTGGGCCAAGCTCTGCACTAACCTTCACTTCTACACTAATGAGTGGATTTAATCTTCTTTCATACTGCTGCAATAAAATTATAGTTACTGTGAGAATTTAATTAACAGATCAGTTATTATGTCCACATTGTATCTTAATCACAATCATATGGATAAAACCTAAAAGAATATTGTAAGTAAATATGAACAGAAAATAAAATGACATATGGAGGTGACTTGAAGTCACCTGAAAGTGATCTGAAACTTGATGATTCAAAATTTATACCATTGAACATAGCAATTCAGACATTTGCTACTCTCAGTTTCCCATGTAACAGTAGACAGTAATGTGTCATTGGTGTGCAGGACTGGCATTGAATGGAATATGGGGATATGGAGTATGATGTATGATTGATGCTGGAAACTTTTAAGCAGTTTTTGTCCACTGAAATGTCACTGTGCTATTGACTCTTTTCCTTATTCATGTTTCTATAAAGCCAACAGAGTGTGTTTACACTTTTAAATAGTATGTTAAATAATTGGTGTTTTCTAGTAGAATATTGAGATCTGACACCACCGTTACTTTTAATTAGTTAACTTTTTTTGTATATTACTAGACTTCAGTTCTGTCATTGCTATCTCTGCAATATGTGAACAGTTCTGCAGCTGTTAAGTGAGTTGCTCCGTGACAGAGTTCTTCTATCTTTACGGGAAAATAATCTCTGAATGTTTTCCATTGCTTGGATAAAGTATGTGGCAGTATACAACTTTCTGGAGGTTATCCCTGTCTCTGTCTTGAAATGTGACGAAAGGAGTACCTTCTTTTGAGGTCTGTTAAATAAAACTATTCCTTAGCACTGTATCATGGAATCAGAAGGCAGTTCTATAAAAGGAACTGAGAAAGAGGTTCTGTGAAAGAATCCAGTTCCTTTCTGCTTCATTATTTAGTGACAGCAAAAACACTTATGCAGTGTACCCAGCAGAGCAAGTACCCTTTTCTTGTATGTGGAAATGGAGATAATGCTAGTCTGAATTGTATATACAGTATTTTTTATCCAGATGATGAACAATTTTGGAAGCAGATTCTCGAGCAGAGTTTATTGTTAGAATAAATATATTTTTCTAGGCATAGATTTTGGTATAGTTCCACCCTGCTGTGGTTACTTACTGTTACTTCAGGGAATGGTGTGTGTAATGTATATTATGTGCTTAGAATTTCTTACAGGACAGAGAAATTTAATGTGCCTGCTTTTTTATCAGAGCATGTATTTGCAGCATCTGGAGTTTCAATCCATCACACAGTGAATCTGACTGACATTTCAGGACTCGTGCAATGAGGAGTTCACAAACATAGATGGGATACCACGTATCCCATTGTCCCGTCAGCTCTCAGTTCGCTTCTCCCAACAACGGAAGCTAACCCTTTCCCGTAACGCTACTAACAGATGGCGCTCAGCCACTCAGAAAGTGAGAGTACGTAAGATGATAGCCAGCTTTGCACTCTCCATTATTGCAACGAGTAGACTGGTGCTTCTTCTGAATGTTTTTTTATTTACTTTTTTGCCTGAATTTTGATGTTTGCCTGTATAAAGCACGAAGATGTTTGCAGAATTATTGTCTCTGCCTTCACTTGTTATTGTAGGCTTATGATTGTCATTGATGAAAGAGTTTGGAAAATATGCAGTCAGCTGTTTTGAGTTCAGTTCCAGTCTAACTTACCTTACTGCTTTAGAATACATCTGTTATTGTTATTTTTGTTTTCTAACTTTAGAATAGTCATTTTTTATGTTTTCATGATTATTCACTGTTTTATTTTAAGTGGTATAATTAATTTGGATATATCATAGCCATAAGTTAGTGTAACCCCTGTAGAATGAGGAACTGAAGACATAGTTGTAGCTTGATTCCATACATTGCAGGAAACTTACAGTAAAGATATTTTACTGTTTGTTATGGGTCCACTATTCAGTTGTCATGCTACACAATTTCAGTTTTATTTCAGGATTTGAATTTCATGTATCAAATGATAAATCTAATTCAGCAACATGATTTAGTAAGTGAAGAGAACCATAAGATACTTAAATGATTTTAGTTATTATAAATAAATAACAGTGATTCAGCTATCACAAGAAGGTGTAAGAAATTCTATTGCTTCATGTGCCCTCAATCACATTTCTACACTTGGAGATCACAGTCATTTTCAGAGTGAAACTGAACATTATAACTAATTAGAGCATGATTTCCTTTGAAAAAGTGATATTTTGATATCTTGTAAAGAAATTCCCTGCTTCCTTGGTACCTGATGGCTCATTGCTGTGTTGACTTAAGTCATTATTATATGCTTTGTCAGTTTGTTCTATTCTACACCATTACAACATTATCATCCCACATACGTGGGTTTCAAAGTATAGTATGTTGCCCTTGAAGGTTTCCACCTAAACTCTTGTATTAATTTTCCTTTTCTCCATCCATACATGTTCTGTATATCCTATCCTGCTGGATTTAATCACTGTAATAGTGTTAAGTAAGGATCTATTTTCTTCCTCCAGAGTCAGAGAACATGCATATAAATCAACAAGTATAATTTGATTTTGTATATTTTAATCATTAGGTTTCTAGATGACGCTTGGGAAGATAAAACGAATTTAATCTAAATAGTGCTGCAAATTCCTGAAAAATAATAGTTTCAGCATTCTGGTAATGTGAATTGTAAAGCAGTGAACATATAAGAAGCATTTGTTGGTCATAGTCACAAAATAATACTTTTTGTTATGTTGTGTATGTGCCTGCTAATATTGTGGACAAAAGAATTCCATATAATTTTTATTGGGAAGCACCATTCAGGAAGATCAATTTGAAGACATGGGCATGAATGGTAGGATAATACTAAAATGTGTCTTAGAAATGAAGGGCATGAGATGTGAACTAATTTTCCTGTGCAGGTTAGGATCCAGTGATGGGTTTTTGTGAATGTTGTATGAGTAATGTGCCTTCAAGCTCCTTGGTAACAGTGAAGTTCTTAATATTTTGAATAATTGTCAGAGACACAAGGAAGTCTGGAGTCTTGGAGAGTGTAAGATATTTTTCCTCTTTGTGTCTCTAAATCTCTGCTCATGAAAGTGTTCCTCATTCTCTTACCTATCAAGTCAATGTATACTGCAAGATTTTCAGCTGGGAAAAATTGCTGTTTTAAAATTCTTTACATGACAGCATATGGTGTCACTACCATTTATAAAAAATATGTAATAATAAAACACATATTTCAGTCATGTGAACTGTCTCACAGACTGCATATTTTTCTTTGGAGACTTCCAGAATTACACACACACTGTTTCATCTACGGACAATCAGAAGCCTATTTCAAATGCTTTGTATATACCTATATGTACAAGCAACACTGTGGTCTCTGTTACTAACTGATAATCCTGTCTTTCAACTTAGCTGTGTTTTGTGTTTGATGGTTTTTAGGTTAACAGTTATGAAGCTGATGATACCAACGTAAACGAACACACACATGTACGTATATATAATGAGTTACGATCTTTTTCATGATTATGGAACTTGGTTTTTAGATCCACTTTGTATTCCTCAACTTTAGTCCCTGCAGTCTGAACCTTCAGACTTGAACATATGGGATTATCAAACTTCAGTGCAACCAAAAAAAGCACAAGTTTAGATTTTCATATATATATATACAGTACACGGAAGCTGTGCCAGATGGCATTGCTTTGTTTTATTTTCTTGAATATGATATTTTTATTTTTAAAACGTTCTGCATATAGAAATTATGACAAAAGTAGTCAGAGGCTAAAGAGCTTCATATCAGAATCTTGTACAATATGTAAATCTCATGAAATTACAATTTTACATTTTAGTTTATGGAATTATATTAAGAAGAAAGGCATTTTAGGAATTCCTTACATTTGTTCTCATTGCCTGGTTACCCATGGGACCACATATTTTTTGAGCAAACACCTTTACAAAGAAGCGTATAAAATTATTTTTTGCATTGTATTAAAATTTGTTAAAATGTTTTTGAACTCATAATGGGCATTCAGAAAATCAGGAAATAAAGGTTGAATTTTCAGATCCCTTGTAAAAAATAGAAATATTTCGCTGATACTAATTTCCTTAAGGTATCCCTTCAAGTGTTCAGTGTTCCTTTGTGTTAGGCCTACTGGAACAATACAGTAGAGCAGTGTTCCACAACCTTTTTCTAGTCGCGGCACACCATGAAGTGTCTATGACTCAACACGGCACACCATAATGTTATTCCCCTCAAAAACGCATGATATCAGACAATTAATATAAATACATTACGTGATCAACTTATTACTATAATATTATTATATTATTTTATTATCATTAAACAGAAATCGACTCATACATTTATTAACAATTAATGAACTTTAATTCACTGTAGAGTGTAGAAAATACACTTCTATTACTATTAAAGTAAATACAGTAATTCTACTCATACCTTCAATGTGATACTTGCGCCTGTGTAGCTGCATGCAGGCGACTGATCCATGGTGGAATCACTGACAACGCAAGTCTCATTTCTTCATTGATGGATTTGAGCCACTCCCTCTTTGATGTCTTAATTTTAGTTCACACAAATATGTACGAGGCTTGTCCACAAAGTAAGTTTCCCTGGGGCCATGTACAGAAACAAAACACAATTTCATGGAAATATTTATTGCAACAGATACAGCAAGTGTTCAGCTATTTTTCAACATAATCGTCACTGGAATTGAGACATTTGTCATACCATGGAACCAACTTTTGAATACCTGTGTCATAAAAGTCTACCGCCTGGGATTGGAACCACTGTGTGACAACCATCTCCACCTCTCTGTCATTCTGAAAATGCTGACGCTCACCGGACAGGAATTTCTTGAGGTGTAGGAAAAGATGGAAGTCACTGGGAGCGAGGTCCGGGCTGTAGGGTGGATGATTAAACACCTCCCAGCTGAACTCCTGCAGGAGACTTGCTGTCCGTCAAGCCGTGTGCGTCCTAGCATTATCGTGCAGGAAGACAATACTGGCACTAAGCATCCCGCACCACTGGTTCTGAATGGCCCGTTGCAATTTCTGCAGTGTTTCACAGTAACTCTCAGTGTTCACCGTCTCACCTCTGGTCAGGAAGTCGACGTGGAGAACGCCCAGTCTGTCCCAGAATACCGTGCACATCACTTTCCGCCCCGACAACGTCTGCTTGAATTTCGTCTTACAGGGAGATCCACTGTGACGCCAGTGCCTTGACTGCTGCTTGGTTTCTGGGGTAATGTGTGCAATCCACGTTTCATCACCTGTGATGATCCGGTCCAGAAACTCATCGCCGTCATCATGGTACCACTGCAGAAAGGTCAATGCTGACTCCATGCGCTCTGTTTTGTGTTCTGGTGTCATTTGCTTCGGCACCCACCTGGCGCACAATTTCCTGAACAACAGATGCTCCGTGACAATTTCGTGCAACAAGGTGTGGGAAATCTGTGGTACATGACTGCTGACTTCCACAGTTGTGACGCGACGATTCTCCATAATGCGTTCCCGCACAAGCTCCACCAGGTCGTCTGTAATGATGGATGGCCGCGCCCACTGCGTTTCTCATCATGCACACTTTGTTGACCTGCTGAAAATTGTCTGCACCAGCGACACCATCTGCTTGCTCATGACGTTAGGCCCATAGACCTGGCACAGCTGACGATGAATTTCGATCGGCGCTATGCTCTGTGCATTGAAAAACTTTATCACTGACCGCACTTCACAGTCGGCGGGAATTGGAATAAGAGCCTCCATCTTCAACAACTGCAATGATGCTACTGTGGGAATGCGGGAAATTCTGTTTGTGCATGAGCCATGCTACGGCATTGCTCTATCACGTACGCGCAGTCGCTTCGCGCAGTATAAGGTTTGCTAGCTGTGGGATGAGTGGGAAACTTACTTTGTGGACGTGCTACGTAGTTGAAAATGGCAATAACACATTAACTTCCATCTTGGAGATGGCCGGGTATTCACTCCTTATTGCCAACCAAAACGTATCCAAAGGCACTTCGAGAAGTTTTAGTTTCAATGTTCTGTCTGCTTTTAAATCTGCGAGTTCCTCTTGTATATTAATTGGAAGATGTTCTGAATTCACAACAAATGGATCACGAACCCAGTCAAAATATTTTACTCTCTTTCCAAAATACTTATTGAATTTCTGCTGAAGAATTTCTAAATGTTCTTTAATTGTGTCCGTCACCACTTTATTGCCGTCAGCAAATGGCCATACAGTTGGGGACATCTCAAACGACCCATCTGTAATTCTCTAACTAGCAACCAAAATTGGCGAACTACTTCAGAGCACATCTGCAATAGAACTGAAACAATTGTACAATGCAGGATCTCTACTCTTCAAATGGAAGAATTGACGCTATACCGACTTATTTTTTAAATATTTATAATTTTAAATGAAGTCCAACAATTGGTGTATGCATCGTTAGAGGAAGAAAGTCATAAAGTTGAAGAAGCTCTAACTTCTAACAAACGGGCAAATACCGAAACAGCGTTATAAAAGACAGGAAAACCCATGCTAATCCCTGCAGTTTTAGGGAAAAGCACGTACACAGAACATGCGGCAAGTATATCAAAGAAGCTGCGTAGATGCGAGAAAAATAGAAATAAATCAATAATGAAAACTATGATATAACAACAACTATGCGTAAATAATTTACGTTTAATTTCTTAGAATACAAGATTACTGTACATAAAAAATCACAGCATGTAATAAAGAATAAACAAGCATCGTCTTATTTAATCAGTGCAGTAGCTGAGAATAAAATACAAGCATATGAAACACGGTAACAGGGATAAAATAAAACGAATAAAATTCGACAGTTAATTTCTTACAATAGGTAAAAGTTCGCATCACACCTTTCACCTTATGACGGCACACTGGTTGTGGAACACTGCAGTAGAGCATATCTTGTCATAGTTTAGTTAGCCCTTGTGGAGTCATTAGCTAGTAACAGGACAACGTGAGATATTGAATCAACAAGAAAATGCACTAAAAACCAAGTTTCATGATCATAAAGCATACTTGGTTGTTGGGTTTTTAATACTTGTTGATTTAAATTGAACTGAATAGAATAGAATCTCGTATTTTGAGGGTTGACACACTAATTGCAAGTACATTTTTATAGGAGAAACTATGTATATTAGTAAATAATTGTAAGATTTGAGGTTTTCACGGTGGTGACTATGACGAAAGCAGTCTTCTGGGATGTGGCACCGTGTATATATGGTGTTAACCAACGTTTCGGAGGAACGTATCGCCTCCATCTTCAGGGTTGAAGGGTAGAAGTCAGCCGTAGCTGAACACAGCATTGATCTTGGGCATCATATTCAGCTTCAGAATACCTCCATCCTCGCCACCAAGACCCGATATANTACGGTCTCTTCGCTTGTGGATTTCTTATTTTTCCTTCTACACTGAAGATGGAGGCGATACTTTCCTCCGAAACGTCGGTTAACACCACATCTACACGGTGCCACATCCAAGAATGCTTTCTTCATAGTTAATAATTGTTACACAAGGTTACACAAATGAATTCCAGGACTAAGCCCATTATGCACATTTAAAAGCAAATAGGAATATGTTTCAGCTCATGCATGTAAGCTGATTCATCTTAATATCAGTCCTTACACCAAATGTTCAAAATTGTTTGCTTTAAATGTACAGACTGCATGTTTTGAAGTTCTGCATGGTATACTAGCAAATGCTGAAGACATTTTCACCCTTTGTTCCAGTTGTAATTGCTGTTATTCAACACAAATTTTGGCATTTATGGTTGTGGCTCTAATTCTATATTATGACGAAGGCACTGAAATGTAATGATGAAGCCCTTGCTTTCCTCTTTAAATTTGATTAAACTCTTATAATCATATTTCCTGAAAGGACGGTCTGTTTATTATCTGTTTCCTTAGCTAACTTTTGAAATATTTGAAAAATGTAATATCTGCCATCATTCTCAGCTACTTTGTATCACTGAGTGATGCAGGTACAGGTAGGAAAGTGTCTGTACACATATTCCATCGTATCGGTCACACCATAGTACATTTTATGTGTAGCTTTCTGCTGGTTATTAACATAGTGAATGCAGTTTATTGCTTTGAAAGTAGATCATCTTTGCTTTCAAGTTGTGTTTTGTAAAATTAGAAGCAACAGAGCGTAGCAAACACTTTAACAGTTAGTGGATTTTCTTCTTAACCAGGCAAGTGGTTATGACATCTGTAGACGTCCTGTGGTACTTTGTATCGTAGTGGTCATGACATCTGTAGATGTCACATATGTTTATAACAACTACACTGAGATATGATGCCAGTCAGCAATGGAAACTTGTATGTTGGGCTTGCAAGATTTTCTAGCTACTTCAGAGTGTGAGAGGAAGTTGTTGATTGTTTGATAGCTGCCCTGGGTTAGTGTTCTTTCAAATAAACATTATGGCAAGTCATAGCAAGATGTGCCTAAGTGATGAGAAGGCGTTTATGAACTGTTACAAGAGAATGAATACAGCAATATTTCAGAGGGTGAATATACGATGGGGTACCCAAAAGAAACCGAACTAAATTTTTTGTGGGCAGAGCTTTTGTAGTACCATGTTTTGCCGCTATGAGCACATAGAGCTAACATTCCTGAGTCGATAAGCCGACTACCGTTGCTTCAGAAGGTAAGGACTAGTTTCGGCAGAGTTTATAGTGACAATTGTTTTGTGTGATCGTCATTTTTGCAATGGCTGATTTTTGTGAACAGCGTGCGGTGGTGAAATTCTGCTTTTTGCTCGGGAAAAGTGGAACAGAAACTCTTGAAATGTTAAAAACGGTGTACAAGGACGATGCTATGGGGAAAACTCAAGTGTTTGAGTGGTTTTCCCATTTCAAAAATGGTTAAATGTCAATTGATGACAAACCTCGTTCTGGTCGTCCTTCCACGGCCCGAACACATGAAAATGTTAAAAAAATTCGTGAAATCATCAAGGAAGATCGACGATGGACCATTGAAGAAATTGTGGAGCTGTCGGGAGTGACTTGGAGCTCAGTACAGCGAATTTTGACAGAAGATTTGGGAATGAAAAGGGTGGCTGTGAAATTCTTGCAACGACTGCTGACTGCTGAACAAAAACAAGGTCGTATGGAAGCATGCTGTGCTTTGAAAGAAGAGTCCCGAAATGATCAAAACTTTTTTTCAAAAATTATCTCTGGTGACGAAACCTGGTGCTATGCTTACGATCCTGAATCAAAGCAACAATCAATCCAGTGGAAGACTTCAAGTTCGCCTTACCCCAAGAAAGCTCGTCAGGTGAAATCAAACATGAAAACAATGCTGATTTGTTTTTTCGATGTCAGAGGAGTTGTCCATTCAGAGTTTGTTCTGCAGGGTCAGACAGTTAACCAGGCTTTCTACTTGGAAGTTTTGAAAAGATTGCGCAACAGTTTGCGGCGGAAGCGGCCAGATTTGTGGCAGTCGGGTGACTGGTTTTTCCATCATGACAATGCCCCTGCTCACACAGCCCTGTCTGTANGTAAGATTTGAGGTTTTCACGGTGGTGACTATGACGAAAGCAGTCTTCTGGGATGTGGCACCGTGTATATATGGTGTTAACCAACGTTTCGGAGGAACGTATCGCCTCCATCTTCAGGGTTGAAGGGTAGAAGTCAGCCGTAGCTGAACACAGCATTGATCTTGGGCATCATATTCAGCTTCAGAATACCTCCATCCTCGCCACCAAGACCCGATATATGGATCACATCGTTAGGGAAGCCATTGAGATCGAACTCCACCCCGAAAATATGAACAGGGAAGGGGGGTTTTGCCTTGGTAAGTCATGGAAGCCTCTCATCTGTTCCCTAAAGAACCCCCCNGTAGTCACAGTGATATAAATGTGAACATTTAGTTAGGTTGTGAACAAAGTGTCAGGCCTGATGAAGCACAAAATGGCAGTGACAAAAGTATCATGCAGCCTGACATATGGGCAAAATCAGGTGCTGAGTGACCACATTTCTCCATTTACTGGCAAGCCTGGCATAAATGTTGATTTAGAAGACCACAGTAACCACCTGGAATATTTGGAGTTGTTTTTTATGGCAGACATTGTGGAAGTAATAGCCAGAGGAACAGATCAGTATGCCCCCCTTATTTTTAGAAAACACGCCTAATCTGAAACTGAAATCAAGGACCCGTCACTTGGCTGGTATTGAAAACTACATAATTATAAAGTATTCACAGTATCTGCCACTTGAGTTATAGCAATGTTTCCAGTGGTATAATCGTTTTAGTGATGATTTCATGGTCTGTAAAAGATAGCAATTTTGCAGTGATGTTTTGAAGAACATTTTGGTTCATTCGTCCATACCAGCCTTGAGCTTGCTCACATGGCAATAAGTAACTCTGTTTGTCAGTGAGTGATCCCCAGTGTCGCAATAAGCCAAGCTGGGAATGTGTGTTCTTGCAAGACAGATTTGTCATCAGACTTTTATAATCGTGTTTCATTTCTAAACAGCACACGCTGGTCAGGACTGCATATATTTAATGTGAATGACTCAGGCATATATATGAGACCATGTAGTCAGAATGGAAATGAAAGTAAGTGATGGCAGTTTCAATTTTTTTGAAAATAAAGCGAAAAGTACAGAATTTTAATAAAAAAAGTATAAACTTTAATGTAATGACTATAGAAATAAAAATATAGGTGCGTGAAGTCTGATAATTGGTCTTTCAGAGGCTTTTTATTCTATAATTTTATAATGACACATGATTGACATATTGCATTTTAAAAATTGAGCAAAATTATGAAATTAACGTTACCGTGACAAATTTAAATATCCAAGGGAATATAATGTGCCACTGGAGGAGAGATTCAGCCTCTAACAGAAATGAGTAATGAAATATTCTTTGGGGTAAAGGGCTGCCGACGCATAGGGCTCTAGAAAATATGGGAACCTAAACACTATGGGCCTCCAAGGCCTGTTACAGGGATACCTTTACTTTACTTACTTTACTTACTGCGAGAGAGATTAGAACACAGAAAGAACCATTTGACTGGTTAAGATGGCCAATCATTCACTGTCATCAGTTTCTTTTCTTTTTGAAAGGAAACATTTAAGTGATGTAAGTGGAAGACAGTTTATTTTATTTTTCTGAATTCATAGATCTGTATCCATGTTTCTTGTGAATTTAAATAGCAGTAGTTTTTATTGGTTATTTCTGTGAATGTTACTACTGCAGCACCAGAAAAGTTTGCATCTTATTTTCATTTAATTTCATTTCATTTTGCTGACAGTAATTCATATAGTCTTCAGATCTTGATAGCATGTTTTTTTTTTACAAGTATGTGATTCATATTTAGTGGTACCCAATCCTATTGACATTGGACTATTTGACTGTATCTGCTGAAAGTCCATTTGCAATGTGTGTCAATTCTTCATTCAGAGGACATGGGCTGAGTGTACTTTTCTAAATGCTTTAGTTACAGAAATCTTCAGGGTTGCACAGCAGTTTGTAGCTAATCTTGTTTCCATTCTTCCATCATGGTAACACTGGATTGGTTTGCAAACATTTCGGAGAACTTAGCCTCCACCATATTCAAGACACTGATTAAATTGTAACCTGGTATTGGCATTTGTGGCAATTCACGAAAGGTCTGTGACAATATTTGATTCGCTATACCTGTGCTGTGTTAGACATTGCCCGTTATCTGAGATATTATTGATATATATTATGTGTTAGGAGTTGGTTTTACTTCCATGTTCAGATGATTGTGGTAGTCTTTACATTGACACTCTTTTTAAAGATTGCTGGTAACAGTTGGGGTTGAACCCTGACATTTGAGTATTAAGGTAGCCTGCAGAGTCCCCTGTTGTTGATCACTAATCTTAAAATAAAAAATCTCCATGATTACAACCATCATTTGAAGACTGGAATAAAGCCAATCTCAGAAACATTGTATATATCAAATGTACCTTGGACAATGGGCAGTGTGCACCATAGTATTGGTATAGATATTTATAGTACCCGAACACAAGGCAATATGGACCTCAGTCAAGATCTCTGTTCCTGTTGTCCACACACCCAGCAGGGCACAGAAGTTACCATTGCAGCATACAGCACCTTCAGTCTGACTTCCTCATTCTTCATTAGAAGACTGTAAGACATTGCTTTCAAGTGGAAATTTACTACTCCTACATGTAACAACTAGCCTTGGGAATCAGGAACTGTATATTCTCAGCTGCTTGTTCTTGCATCTGCTGTCAAGGGTAGCCCTTCCATGAGCAAGCAAGCCTCCCATCTTTCAGAATATGGCTATTTGATTCTGAAAATACTTGGTTCAAGTCTTGGTCTGGAAACCAGCCATCTTGACTGGTTTATTTTGGTAGTTTTTCTGTTCTAGTCACATGCCAGGATATGCAAGCATCTGCACACTGCAGCCCACAGGCTGGTTGTAACTCTTGAAACACTTCACCGTGGCTTCCAGTTTGGATGTTAATAGCATGGCCTTTTATACTAATTTCATACTGTCTCATATATAGTCAGAAACTGTATTTTACTCTAAAGGATTAAATTTTTTTATAGAAATTGAAGTTTTTGGGTCCTGGTACAAAAATTTACTATACTTATAACTGGATATGGGGAAGTCAAGAGGGCTGCACTCCAGATTATGTTTAAAGCATATTAACAGTGATCATAATTTAGGATATCCTCTGTGAATTAATTATTACTAAAACAAGGTGGAAATTGCCCAGTTTATTTCCTTTTATTGATTACATGCCGTTAAAACTCTGACATGTTTCAGTCATGCAAGACCATCTTTGGAGGATGTACCGTATTAAAAGAAAACTTTACAGTTCATGCATATAAAAAATAAACGATGTAAACTATCAATGTCATATATATCTTATAAAAGGTTAAAACTAATACTGTGTTAGAGTTTATGTATGTAAGCTGTAGATGTTGCAGTTCAGCTGGTACATCATGTGATGTGTTGTATTTTGATGCTTCACATTTGTTTTTTAAGTGTCAAAGAGGTGGGGCTCCACTGTTTTGATGTGTTTCCTGGTAGGTTAAGTGTTGAACAGTCACACTTCATCCACCAAAAAGCACATTAAAACAGAAGAACTCCACTCTTTGACACACAAAAAGACCAGTGTGAGACAAAAACATGCAATGTAGCACAACAGACCATATTAACTGATTTGCAACAGCTACAGCTTATATTGTCATGTTGAGGGTGGTACACATGACACAATGACGGGATCTAGTTCAGATGATTGGATTTATTAGCACCTTGGATACAAGTTCTCCTAATCACACATAAATACAATGCAGTCACTGATATACACACTTCCAGTTCACCGTTGCACACGCACTAGCATTCTCTGTTTCCACTAGTCATCTCCAAGCAGTGTATCTCAACACAGACACTTATCACTTCAAATCGCTATGAAGGCTTCTTGTCTTCAATCACTTTGTACTCCAGGTTCCAATTTGATGTATTCGCCTTCTTCTGCCTCTACTATTTCTCATAACTGGCCTGAACTGAACTCTGTCCCTCCTAGTTCAAGTTCACTTAGAACTTACGGCTCACAGCTCTCGTTATATAGCTGCAGCATGGACTGCATAGGAAATACATTTCTATTGTTGATGACGTTGACCACACAGAAAATGTGTCACATAATATCTATCTCATCAGTCCATTGGTACGCTGACTGTCGCCTAGCAAGGAGCTATAAACATTTGTCCTATTGTTGTAATGCACACAACTGAAGGTTGTTGACAGGTAGTTGCCTAGAAATGCTCTGGCCATCCACGTTGCAATATATGTGAATTTTAACATAATATTAGGTCTAACTTTTTATAAGAAATTTATGGCATGGACATTTTACATCTTTAATTTTTATATATATTTGAATTGTGAAGTTTCCCTTTAATGTGATCCCCCCCTTAAAAAAACATGGTCTTGTGTGACCAAATCTTGCAGGAGTTTTGACAGCCTGTAATCAGTACTAGATATACAATTAGATGACAGTTTAGTACATCTTGTTCTAAAATAGACAGTATATGAGGAAATGGAACTTTGTTGGATTTTTAATAATATTGTAACGTGTCTTGAGTTCGAAGCTCATTGGTCACGTGTGTAAGTCCAAATCCCACTTCTGACACCAGTGTAACGTGTTTCGTTACAGAATACGCCGTAGAGATCGTTAATTGGTTTATTCAACAATCTACAAGAAACGGCTACAATTAATTATAACACAGTTGAGGGTTTCCACACTTTACAAACCCTACAACCAGAGTCTTCACGTACTAATAACGCGGGAGCTATACAAATCTCCCTGAATTACACACTCCAAATATAACTGTACTACAGCACTCACTAAGTCTCGAAAGCACACAATAAGTCTTCCCCTCGCTGACTTCTCAGTTATCGCACACTCACAGGCTGCTACCTTGAGAACTGTTGATAACACACTCGCTCGACTACTACTTAACTCTGCCGCAGCCACAGTACAACTCGACTCGGCGACGGTTACGTTACAACTCACTCGCAGCTGCTGTGCAGTTCCCTTATATAGCCGCAGTGGTGCCTGTTGCGTGCCACGTCACAGGAGTTGTTGAATGCTGCCTAGAAACCGCGATATCCCTTGGTGACGTCACCGCTCTTGACTCGCGTTGCATAGCTACCAGGTTGCGGGGACTCGGCTAACTTCGGCTCTGCTCGGCACGTCACCGCGGGGAGAGTGGCGGGGTGATGCCTCGCCTATTACGCGAGCGATACGTTACCGCCACGTGCCGCTGGGGAGGTAGGGGTCCTCCGTTTCGCAGCATGTCACAATATCACATGTATGTCTTGATATATCTGTAGATTACGGTCGGTCAGTCAGTCAGTCTGAGAGAGAGGGAGGGGAGAGGAGAAGAGAAGATGGTTTATGACTATGTATGAGTGCAGTCTGACTGTGTATATATAATGTCATTCTCATACCAAAGTAGTTTTCATGTAGTTGCATAGATGGCAGCTGTATGTTCAAAACTGTTGAATCTTAAGAATGAAGGTATAACTCAGTTCACTCTTTTGTTGGACAAGTGAGGGAACAAGTTAAATATATGAAAGGGATAAAAGAAAAGGAAGAAGGAAGGCCAAAGACGAAGAAATGAAGGAAATTATTCCACACTGAATTTCAGTAGGGTTTTCCAGTAGTAGGAAATAAGTATTCAATAGCTTTTTAAGTACTAACTTGTTCTCATAATTCCCTCCAGCCCATGGTCACTAGAAAATAGACCCACCAGCTCCCAATACAATTTTTTTGCCCACTCCGAAGTTAAAGATAAGACATGAGGAATTCTTTCCACTTCTTCAGATTTATTATTCATATTTCCCTCATATTGAATAACCTCTGAAGTTAATGAAATGTTGTTGAATAACCTGTTAATCGGCCATATTCTTTGTCCATCAGCCAAGTAGGAATGTTATGGGGCAGTAAGGTAGTATAGAAATGAACAGGAGAGGGGTCTTAATGTAAGGTAAAATGAAAGTACAGTTTCAGATGGTGCAGGGAATTCTAGATAATATTAACAAATGTCACCATCCCATGTCCTCTTGATTGTACATACTACAACGTGCTTTTACTTGAATATTTTAGAATATATTATATGAAATTCATGTTGATATTGTGTATACCTGTGGATTGTGTTAATTACAATTGAGGGATTTGATTTGTTTCATTCTGGTCCGTCTTATTAATATTATGAAAAAGTTAAATAGTTCTGTCCAGTGTTGTATATTATTTATATTGTATGTATATATTTTTACTTTTAGAACATGTACTGTAATAGTGGCTTCTAACAGTATTGATGTAAAGGTGTCCCTCTAGAGATGGTCTCTGAAGACCGAAACATGGAAGGGCATGAATAATTGAAATAAGAGAGTCTTAACCATTCACGCTGGACGGAACTATTCAACTTTTTCATACAGTTGAGGGGTTATTCAGTCCTTGAAATTAGCTTTTAGTAGATCATGTTTTGAATTATGTTAAGAAGGGATATACAGTTGCCCACTCTAAAATCATTTCACGAAATTATGTGAACAGCCATCTAGATCATGGAGTACATGATGCAAGTCATTGTTATAAACTTGCATATTTCATGAACCATTGCTTAAGATGACTTACTCATTAAATAATTTCTTACGACTAATGACCTTTGCCTTTCCAAAACATTTTACTCAATTGTAAAACTAACACATATTATATTTCTTGGAGGTGCCATCTCTGTCTCTTGGAATTCTGATACACAAAATTTGTCTTCCTTAAGATTCATATGGTGTGGTATGGCTGTGTGGTAAGTAACAAGACTGTTTATTACTTTGTTCTCTGTTTACTTTCTGCAGCAAACAGTGTAATGCCGTAACAGCAGGGATGTCAGTTGATATGAATTTTTGTGTTAGTATGTTTATATCAGCTCAGTTGTTGTAGTGACTTAGGCTGTGGGCTGGAAGACTGGAGAAACAGGGTTCATTTTCAAGCAGTGGCAGAGATTTATCTCTTCACCATTGCCTCCAGGCCAACTCTGGGGCTCACCCAGCCTTCTGTCCAGTAGGTATCTGGAAATTCCTTTATGGCAGTAAAGTGACTGGGGCACAGTGCTGACCAGTCACCTCCATCTGTTTCCAGACTTTGTGGTATGGTGCTTAATTATCCATAGGGACAGTTTTTTCTTTACTTTTATTATATGAAGGTTGAAGATGAATTTGTCCCTGTACTTAATTTTAGAGCAAGACACCATACTTTGGCAGTAGATGGAGGTGGGTGGTCATTTTCATGCTGTGGTCACTTCATGCCCAGTGTAAGGGTTTTCAGTGCCCATTGGATAAGAGGCTGGGTAGATCCCAGAGCTGTTCTAGACTCTGTAAAGATGTCCCTGTGCTTAATTAATTAAGCATGACACCATACTTTGGCAGTAGATGGAGGTGAGCGGTAAGTTTCATGCTGCAGTCATTTCATACCCAGGGAAAGGGCCCTCAGGACCCATTGGATAGGAGGCTGGCTAGGTCCTAGAGCCATTGTAGATACTTTGGAGAAGAGAAGCATCTACACCTGCCATCCTGCCATACCTCATCACTATTCTCACTTCTGTGTAGTCATGTTAGTTTAATGCTATTTGGGGACCTGCATAAAAATATTTATAAGCTCCAAAAATGAATTTAACCTTTCTGTTGATAGAGAAAAACGTCAGGCAGCTGAATGATAGACTGTGTTTATCCAATTGACAAATTCATAGTCCTCAGTACAGTATCTGATTCCCCACACGTACAAAAGTTATTTTTATGAGTATACTTTTAAAATCGTTTTTATATATAAGACATTCTTGTATGCCACTACAGATTTAAAATAAAATACACTTTAAGTAAATTAAATACTGGTAAACCATTTTAAAATTCTTTTTTCACTGACATTGTTTATATTGGACAGTAAGTATCAGTTGGAAACTTTAAAACTAAACATTCTTAAGATGCCAGGATATTCAGGCTCATTATAAATGTTGTTCCTGTCTCTAAGTTATTACATACTATAATTTAAATTTACATTTGTTTCAGTTAATAAGAAACATGAGTCCCATGAAGTATGATTCAACCGGTCGGCGGCGGAGCACAGTCAGGCAAGATGCTCATGGGAGTGTGATCCTCAGTGATGGCTATGAAGATGTGATCCAGTTGGATGCACTAGGAGCTGCACGTGAGTTGTATTATTTGGGACAAATGTGGCAATATACTCAATTTTGTCCCTTCATGATCAGGTTTTTCCTTTATAGCTGGCAATACGTATTTTCAGTTTTTGCGTATATTTTCTTTGAATGTTGTGAGGGTGGTTCAGATTTGTTTTTGACTTCAGACTTTTATCCCCCCAAACCCTCATAAGTGCCAGAATCACAAATTATCTCTGTATTTCAGAATATTATTCCTCTACTTGACACATTTTCCCATCACCATTACACGACACTGATACAGGCAGCATGGAAGGATGTAGCCTGGCCACATAGCCAGCTGAACACACCAAGCTTCAGTTCATGTTCCATGTTGAATTTTTGCCATCTTAAGTGCTCCTGCAGTGGCCCAGATAAGTGAAAACCACTGGGAGCTAAGTCTGGACTCTAGGAAGGGTAGTTCATTATTTCCCAACCCCAGGTTGCCAGGATTGTCATTTCAAATTTGCCATATGTGGCTGCACATTATCATATAGTGCAGTGATCTTATGTGACAGTTTCCCAAGCCTTTTCTTGTGAGTGACTTGGTGAACAGCATTGCAGAGCATTAGTTGTTGCACCCCATGGGAAGAAATCAATTTGAAATCACCCCTCTTGAATACACTGCTATGATTTTGCCAGCTGATGGCTGTGTCTTGAACTTCTTGGGTGTTGGAAACCCTTTGCGGTGCCATTCAATTCTGGACTGCTTTGATTCTAGAGTGAAGTAATACACTCACATCTTGTTGCAAGTCACTGTTTACTGTATATATGCATTTCGCTCTATTTCAAACCAGTGCAGATTCTTGGCAGACGCAGTGACACACTGTGCTTTATGGTCAAATGTTAACATCTTTGGAGCCCACTTTATGCACACCTTCTGGAATAGTAAGTATTTATGAATAATTTTTTCTACACTTCTGAACTTAGGGGTATGGAGTAGCATAGGTGGTTGAGGCACTGTGCTACAAGCTGAAAGGTCGTGGATTCAGTTCCCAATGAGGTCATCAGATTTTTCAGTTGACCTAACCTTTCCAGCCACACTGTGGGCCTGGGGTCGACTCAGCCTCTAACAGAAATGATTGCCAGGAATCTTCCCAGGGATAAAGAGTAGCTAGTATGTAAGGCTGACGACCTCACCGCCATCTGTGAGCCAATTGTCTGGAAAGTGTGGGAACCTTGACATCTCAGAACCTATGGGTCTCCACGGCCTGTTACTGGGATAGCTTTACCTTTACTTTACACTTCAAAACCTACACATGTGTTGGATGCAGTGGCACACAACATGAATCACTTATTATACAAAATCAGCTCTTCATTGTGACAGCTGTCAGCTGAGTGTGAGCATGTGGTCAGTTAGCAGTTTCTTCTTGGCCTTTGATAACTTGTTACACCAATCATGTGCACACTAGTATCACTAGTATGTGAACTGTTCTATATAATGTGCATGTAGCCTCTGTAGAATTTCAGCCGGTTAAACTTTCTGTTTCACTAGAAATTTTATGCCAGCATTGTGTTACATTTCAAGTGACAGGGTATGGCACCATCTTGTACTTTCCCTAATACACAGACTCAGGAGGCATGGTCGTGTATCAAGAAGTGAGATCATTCTTTCTCCCATCCACTGTGAAAAGAATATTATTATTCTGATGCTGATATCTTTCAGAAAAACTAAAGCCCAGGTCAGCATTGAACCACCTTCATATTAATACATTCATATGAAAGTACTAGTGCATTGACACCCTCCTGTTAGGTTTGAGTAGAGGATTCCTGTTTGCTGCCAGCGATTACAACCAGTTGCAGGTAATTATGTGGCCATGTGCGTGACATATCTGTGTAACAAAGGGATCCATTGGCTGATGCCTCAGTGCCCACACAGGCTGTTTTAATAACCTCTGCTGTTTTGCCTCAAACAGCCTCTGAATGGCTTTCGTTTGATCAAGGCTCTCAGCACAATCCTTTAGCCACAGATTATTTTGTGGTTTATATTTTTTAAAAAATTAATTTTGTTTAAGAAAGCTTGTAACTTAAAGTGTAGCCAGACGATAGCAGAATGTTTTTCTGATATATGCCATAGCAGCATCAGAGGTTTCTTTTTATCTAACCAGCAACCAACATTATCATAATATGTGACAGGTAAAGTTGTTCCTGTGCTTAGCTGATTAAGCAATACACGATAAAGACATATGAGGGAGAAGATGTATACACCCACGTTTTCTTGACCTCAGCACTAGATGGAGGTGAGCGGTCAGCTTCACACTTTAGCCACTTTACCACCAGGGAAAGAGCCCCCAATATTCATTGGATAGAAGGCTGGGTGGGCTCCAGAGCTGGTCTGGATGACATGGAGAAGTGAAACTTCTAGACCCTACCAGGACTTGAACTCTGACCCCTCGGTCATCAAACCTTTAGCCAGTCACTATACCAACTGCTCTATCCCGGCTCTATCATGATATGCATCATATATTCACCCAGGCATATGAAACTATGTACACATTATCTCCGTCTCCAGTTCAAGAGTCAAGATAGCTCTGGTGAAAATTGTGCAGTTCATTAGGACCTTATGTTTCTAATAATTCCTTTTCCTGAACATTAATGTTTTGTTGTGCAGATTTTGTACTATGTAAGTCAGACTGAAATGTGGTGGTCAGAGACCAACAGTTTTGAAATTTAAGTAAAATAATACCTTGTGATGTACTGTATGTCAAAGTGTCTGTTAAGAGGTGGTAAAATGAAGGAAACTTCTTTATTGATGACACTGCATGAGAAAGAGGAATGATGTAATGAATTAAGAATCTGGTATTATAGTGGGGAAACAGAGGAGGAGACTAAGACATACTGTTCTCTTTTTGTAGGAGAGGAAGAGATCCATCCAGGAATATGTGAACAGATCCTGGACTTCTTCACCTCCCTGTTCCGGATAATAAACAGATCCTCCTACATTGGAACAAATATCATCATGATGGTGAGCACGTTTGGTTTTGTATTGTTTGTTTCCCTGGTTTCCCCATTAAAACTCTGTCTGTGCTTGCAATCACTTCATCACCCCAGAGGACTTATAGTCTGCTGATAATGTCAAGCTGTTATCACTGTTGTCATGGCTTGTTTTGTGCCTTCCCTTTTAATGTTTTTGCCTTCAAGTGCAGATGTAAACCCAGCTTCAGCTCCTCATGTATGGTAGACTGATAACTTCTCTAAAAGATACATTTCTCTTAAGTTATGAACTAAGTGTATATACATATGACAACTGAATTATCATGCAGGCTTGGAGTATTACATATCATAGCTGGTTGACATTCGTGCTGCTGCTCTGGGCCAGCATCTTGTGGATTTTCCCCAACCAGCGCCACTCTATGATGAGGTGTTCGCCTTTCCTTGTGGTGTATGCCATATTCCTGCTTCTGGCTCAGTATATATATGGCATGGACCTCACCAATGATGAACTACCAGACAAAGTGAAGGGTGTGAATCTTCGTCAGATAGGTTTCACCAGAACCACAAAACTGCCATGTGAGCCTCTCTTTGTTAAGGTAATGCATTGCTTCTCTTTTATATCTCAACTGTATCACACAGATTTTAGACCTGTTTGCACTGAATTAACGTTCTTAGGTTTCAGTCTTTAACGTAACATAATTTCCAACTGCTCTTTAGTGGAGAGAGATGATAGTCATTGCCGTAAGTGAAAATATTATTCACAAAGATAAGATTCTTCCTTGAAAGTTATTGTTTATTATAGCGAGAGTTGAGCAAGGGGGTTTTGCATACTCGTCTTTCAGCAAACTTTGGGGACCTCCCCCTCCCCCCATTTCATTCTGGTGACTGCTGAAGGCAGAGAAGTAACCAGGAATCCACAGAAGATGTCTGGAATGACTGGCCATAAAACTGTGGTTGCACAGCAGATAGTGAGGGAGTCAGAGACAAGTTGCTGAGTAGTGAGGTTGTGTGTGACCAGTTCAGAGAGAAACTAAAACAGGGCATGCTTTGATTCAGGAAATTAGCTAATTGCTGACAGAGGCAAGACATAAGAAGAGGACAGTGGAGTAGTGTTGTGGTAGTATGAAGACAGACTTACCTCATCATCATTAGTGGCTACCGATGGGGAGACAATAACTGTTCCAAGTAACAGTAAATGCTACAATATTGTTGATAATCTTTATATGTGAGGTATATCCATTCAGTTAAATTAAGTGCAAGAAGATAGCAATTATTATTAAATTTCAAATATCTGCACATTAAATAGAAGTTATTGCTTCATTCTTCACTACTAAAATTTTAGGATGATTATCTCCAGCACTGTCTGACATCATTTGGCTCTACTGAATTATCCTATAACATATAAGTTCATTTTACTACAGATCTTTTGTATTGAGAGTGACACCAAACGTGTCAAATTCTAACGAGTATGAAATTAAACTTTTTTGTTCCTGGACTGGTTTTTATGTTCCGTGTGGTAACAGTAGAAGTTTGGCAGTTACATCTATTTGCATGACTCATTAATATTTAAATATGTAACATCTAATTGCTATCCTAACAGTTTTTTTTTTGGTGACGCATGTAAAATGCCAATTTTGCTTTAGTCATATAAATGGGCAGCAAGCTTTCAGAACAGTGAACTGATCATCAGTTCTGTATCAGTTTGAAAAATCTATACAAAAGTGTACAAGGTGTCTAGGTTTAAAAAATATGTTCAGAAGTGTATGAGGTGTAAAGGTTTGAAAAATCTGTTCAGAAATGTTGAAAGTATCATGTAACTGAAGATGGTGATGTATAAAGATCACAAGCTCTTAAATGGTCCAAGAGGCTTTCGGAAGGTAGAAAAGACATTAACAATGATAAGAAGTGCATAAAACCCAAATATTCTGATTGGAGAATGGAAGAATTGGTTCTAACAAGTAAAATAAAGAGACAGAAAATCATTTGCAGAGGTTTTGACATATTCAGCACCACAACTTGATCAGCCATTTGCTGTCTTGGTAACACCATTAGATTTTAGTGGATGGACTATTTCTTTTTTCTACTTCAGCTTTCTAGTATGAGGGCTGTTCGGAAAGTAACCTTTGTTTATTTTAGGCAGCTGATACAGGAGTGGGGGAGAGCTCGCACATAATAAGGTAGCATCATGTGACTCATTGCCCAGTTAACCATCACATAACTGGTCACCTAGTGTTTATTCTTGTCTCTATATAGTCACATATGATATATCCTGCAATTGATAATCCCAGCAGCTTGCAAAATTTGCTCTGTTACCAATTTTCTTCATGCTAAAAGCATGAGTGCTATGGAAGTCCAGCATGAGTCATGCATGGCGGTTTACACTGAAAGTGTAATGAGTGAAGGAACTGTAAAACAATGGCATTGAATATTCAGAGATTGGCAAACAAATGTTCACAATGAAAAGTGAATCAGTCAGCCATCTGTAGTGAGTGATGGACGAGATCTTGTTCAAAATGTTGACCAAAAAATTTGTGAAAAATGGCGCTTCACAATTTTGGAACTTTTGTGTGAATTTCCACAAATCTCATGCATTGTTCTCTATGAGATTATCACAGCTAGGCGAAGTTATCACAAATTTTGCGAAAGAATGGTTCCAAAAATGTTCATGGGTGCACACAAAATACAGAGAATGGTTTAGGCTTTGACATTTTTAGAGCTACACCACAAAGATGGTGATGAACAGTAACAGCTGATGATAATTCATTTGTGAATGTTGAAACCAAAGTGCAGTTAAAGCAATGGATGTACACACATTGACCCAACAAGCAAAAAAATTTAAACAGATGTTGACATGCCAGAAATCTGATGAAAACTGTTTTGTGGGACTGGAAAGGAGCACTGATGGTGGAATTCATTCAACAAGGTGCCACAATAATGTCACAAGTATACTGTGAAACAGTAAAAAACTGCATAGGGACATTCAGAAAAAAAGGTATGGAAAGCTGACATCCAGTGTAGTGCTCCTTCATGACTGTGCATCCATATAAAGTTGCTTGCACTCGAGCACTGCTGGAGCATTTTAACTGGGAGTTGTTTGACCACCCTCCTTACACCCCTGATCTTGCTCTGAGTGACTGCCATATGTTTACTTACCTGAAAAATTGGTTGGGATCACAGCGCTTCAACAGTAATGAGTTGACGGAAAGTGCAAAGACTTCTTTGACACAGACATACCAAAAGTTATTCCCCAATATGACAAGTACCTCAGTTCCGGCAAAGACTGTGCTGAGAAGTAGCTTAAGTATATACGAATTTTTTGTATATAATATTTTTTTTTCTCATTGCCTGTTTGTTAGCAGCTCAGCTGAGGTTACTTTCTGAATAGCCCTCATATTTCATTTCATCAGCTAGGAACTGTGATTAAGTTAAGAAGAAAGTATTGTTTAAAGTTGTCATTAAGTTTGGTATACCCATGAAATGAGTTAGGTTAATTAACATGTGCATAAATGAAACCTATGTTAAAGTCTATATAGAAAAAATGTTGTCCCATACATTTTCTATTCCAGATAGTCTGAAACATCACCATTATCTTTCACCTTTGTTTAAAACACACCATTAGGAAGGTTCAAGGAAATCAGGAGGGATTGAAATTAAATGGGACACATCACTTCTGTTTAATGATGTTAATTGACTGGACAGTAATATAAATACCATAAATAAAAACACAAAATTTCCATTAGATGCTAATAAGGATGTTGGTGTAGAAGTAAATGTAGAGAAAGCTAAGTATATTTTGTTTTCTCACCAGAATACAGGATAGAATCACAATATGAAGATCCTTTGAAAATGTGGCAGTGTTCAAATGTTTGAGAACAGCACAGCCAAATCAAAATTGCATTGATTGAGAAAATAAGAGCAGATCAAATCTGTAGAATGCTTGCTGTCATTCAGTGCAGAATCTTTTTTCTTCCATGTGATGTCCAAAAATTTGAAGAGTGAACTTACAAAACTGTACTTTGCCTGGTGCTCTATGTAGGTGTGAAACTTGGTCTCTCATGTTCAGGATGGAACAGAGACCAAGGGTGTTTGTGAACAGGGTACTGAAAAGAATAATTGGAGGTTGTGAAGTGACAGGAAGCTGGAGAAAACTGCATAACAAGGAGCTTCATAATTTGTGTTCTTCACCAGATATTAGAATGGTGAGATCAGGGAGCCTGAGATGAGCAAGGCATGTGATGGAGAAGAAAAGTTCATACAAAGTTTTGGTAGAAAAACCTGAAGGAAAGAGACCTTGTTAGAAAGACCAGTAGGAAGACCTTCACACTGTTTAAATTAATCTTACAGAAATAGTGTGGAAGTGTGTGACTTGAATTCATCTGGCTCAAGACAAGGATTAGTTGGCCTTTGTGAATGCAGTAATGAACCTTCAGATTCCTTAACATGCTGGGAATTTCTTGACAGCTGAGCAGGATTTGTTTATCAAGAGGGACTCTTCTCTGTGTAGTTAGTTTGTTAGTTAACTGAGATCTTTGGTCAAATCTTACACCAGCATGCATCTGGTTATGTGTATAAGCATGTTTCACAAAATGTCTTTTGATGATTTAAGCTAAGATTAATGAATTATCGTATTTTAAACTTAGCAGTTTCTGAACTAGATTTGAAGGTATGCTGGATCAGCAAGAACAAAAAAAGCCACATTAGTCAAATTTCAAAACATATTTCTATCACATTGAGCTGTAGAAAATTGATATAAAGAGTAATATTAACCTGCCCCTGTAACAGGCCGTGAAGGCCCATAGGGATGTCAGAGGTCGAGGCCCCCACATTTTCTAGACAGTCAACTCATAGATGGCAGTAAGGTGAACACTATTATTACACACATCTAAATTATCCACCCCTCTTCAGTCTTCTGCAACATTTCTTCTATTAATTGGTGACATTATTTCAAGATACGTAAGACTCATATGATCACATATTATGTGTAGCCTGACAGTCCAATTTTTTCTTGCTTTTCATTTTTCAGAGTTTATATACTCTCTTCTTCTGGATAACATTGCGTCAGTTTATGCAAGAACGCTTTGAAAGACGCAACACATCTGCACTGGAAGACATGGCTGCACCTTTACAAATTACTGTTGGCCCTGCAACCAGAGGTAAGACAGGATTGGTGAAATAACTTCATAGTGTACATAATGTCCTGGACCTGAGAATCATTGCATGTGTTTGCAAGTGTTTTGTAGCAACATAGTGATGTCTGATTGCATAGTGTGGAGTCTGGTATTACTCAGAAGAAAGAATTCCATGATTTTATGGAACCTGGTTGTTTATTCTGTTCACAAAATCCCACCTTGTATCCCATACTTTACCAACACTTTTATCCCCTATTTCTCTAAGCTTGATTTTAATATTTTATTCCATGTATGCATAGGACTACCAGGTTGTCTATTTCCTTAAGGTTTCACTACCAGCACTTTGTATTGTGACATGAGGGCTGAAACTGGAATAGTGGAGCAAGAAGAGACAGCTGTTGCTACACAGCGGCACAGTAAACACCTGTCCATGCGTATGCAACAGTAGAACTGTTGGGCCATTACTAGGCAATGTGGTATTTTCTATGTGGTTCATGCCAAGGCTATATATATAGTAAGAGCCATCAGTAAAAGTTAGCCAGTCATGGCTTGGAAGTAGACATTTTGAGCAGTGGGTTAGGTGTGAGACAGTCACAAAATGTAACGATGCGAACAGAAGAGGACACTGTTGGGGTCCATTACCAGGCATCAGTCACTAGTGAAGACTAGAAGCCATAGTGAGATGTCTAGTGAGTGAATTGGTGAGAGTGTTATATATGTAGCTATGAGTTATAGGAGTTCAATAAACCAGTTACAAATCCAAACCTTGTGTCTAGTTACTGAATCATGACAGTGCTTCTCATGATCCCCATGATATCTAGCTCTCGTACCCATCTTACTTTAATACTTACAGATGGATAATTCAGAAGCTTGTCATTTTGTAGTTATCACTGTTCCCAAGTTAATTCCTCTTTCTTATTTCCAAATATTCTCTGCGGCACTTTGTTCTTAAACACCCTCAGTCTGAGATTTTCTTTTAAAGTAGAGATGTACAGTGCAGTAAAACAAAATTATACTAGTATGCAATGAACACTTGAACAGATGTGCTCTACAAAAGAAATTACAAATGACATGCTAACATGTGTGCTCTTCACATTATGTATAAGAAAAGAAAGTGAATCTAATGTGAGAAAAGAAGAGATATTCTTTAATTTCAGAGGTGTCTTATTTTGGATGAACTGAATAATTAAAAGTATGGTGAACACTTCTCTTGTAATAATCAATTATTAAATTAATATGCAGCAAGGACCCTGAGAGCTATACCAGCAGTAGCGTAGCTACTGGCAGGGCCTCCCTTGCTGGACAGGTCAAAGGGTAGGCATCAGAAGAAGAGAGACACCAAAAACGAAAAACTGATGCCGGAAGCAGCGTCATTGGCAGTGACTTGAAGCACAGAGCAAATTATGCTCGAGATGGTTCAAGTTCGTATAGCAATAGGCGTGACCAGAGTGGTTTAAACGGCTGTGGTACTGCGATGTGGAAAGCAAATGGAAAAACTACCACATTATCACTTTTCCTGGATAGTCTCTTTCCAAAAACAGAGATACCATGTATGCGAGATGTTTTCTCTGGAGTCAAAACAAAGTGGAAATAAGAGTCGCATTAAGTGGAGGAACTGTTTTGGAAGAGACTGTGGCCCTGTCATCTGACAGATTACTGATGATGATGCACAAAGCTGCTTTAAGTTGATAATTATTCAGATTTGCAAGTAATCACATCTATAGGCCTGTATTTAATGAATAAATAAAAAGCGAAACAAAACGGATTTCAACAAATTCCAAGAATTTATTCTTCCCCCTCCCCTTCTTTCTAATTGTGACCTTTTGCTGAAACGGTTGAATCGTTTATTTTCATGCATATTCACTCATTAGGATAAGGAATAAAAGACATTGACAGTATGATCAAGTGTAGTTAGTTAAATGTGTAATTATATACATATATATTTAGAAATTCTGGTGAGAGGAAGTTTTATTAAATTATTATTGAAAATGAAACTTCACTAATCCTGTAATATGTTCAGGAGACCATTATTTCATTGCTGAACATACAAATTCTGAAATGTACACACTGGGTTCCTGTTATTTGATTATTTTGTAAAATGTAGAGACAAATTGTATTCTGTATGCAATGTGTGTTTCTCTACAACTTTTGTTTGAAACAGTTTTCACTCTCATAAATGAAAATCAGTGGTTTTCAAGTTGTTTCGTTCTGCAGACATATAGACACAGAAGAGGTAAACTGAATAGAGGCTCTGTAAGATTGCAAATGTGCCTAAAAATATTTTGGTTCACTAGACAAGGTGGTAGGATATTTGGGTGAATTTGATGTTTTATAATGAAAATCACAGTCACAGAAAGCTGTAGCAGAACATTCAGCACCACGGTGAACTGTTGTTGCAGGTTTTTCAGGCACGGACGGAGCCAAGCAGTCAAGTCAGGCCATGAATTGGCTGGGTGACTTTGTTAATAACCTTCTGACCAAGTTCTGGATTTGGGTGGTTGCCATAATGCTCTTTGTGATAGGCCTTAGTGGCACTCGAATGACTGTGTATCGCATTATCTACATGGCACTCTTCCTCATCTTTGTACTTGTCTTTCAGGTGAGTGCATGAGTATTGCCAGCAAGGGTGTCTTTTTACACACAAATAAAAGTGGTAACTGGACATTTTGTCTCATTAAATGAGAACAGTTTTTGTCTTACTATAGTTAGCACCAGTGCATGAGGTGAGCTTATATGGGAGAAGTCAGATCAGGCTACCCTGCTGTCCAGTTACCTGTGTATTTCAGATTTACTTGGTTTTTGGACTTTGTTATTCATCCAGTATTCTAAAGACCTAGGAAATTCAATGTTCTGGAACCTGGATCTGTTTCCATCCTCAGGTGAGGGGAGAGACGTCTGTTGGGTCCCTTAGAAAGATCTAACCTCACTCGCTGGACCTAACAAAGTAGGTGTCTGCCCCCCCTCACCTGGGGAGAGAAACATCCATTTTCCAAAATTTTGTTCTCTGGTTCTTTAGAATGCCAGACAGTGGCCAAAGGCCAAAAACTAAGTAATTCTTGGTGTTAATTCACCATTGGTGGAACCCTTTAGAATCTACCTGCATGTTTCATATCAAAAACTGTTCAGTAAATTTTGATGAAATGTGATATTGGAGGTCAAAACTAAAAATTGTCTGATGAAATAAATTTTGATCCATACCTGTTTGTTCATATAATGTAACTCTCTACTTTAAATGAAATTCAAATAATACTTTTTATAATTTTCCTAAAAGTGGCTTATCATACATGAAATTGGTGTTTAACATAAAGCATAGGGCTTGTTAAGATCTACAGCATACTTCCGATTATGCGGAAAAGATGCATGAGTAATTGGAAAACACTGATAATCCAAGACCATTGTGATCCTGAAGTATAGAAATTTGGAAATATATGCATAGTGTTCAGTTTGCTTAGTTATTTAAGATCATAATACTTCCAGAAGAACTGAATGGAGTATAAATGTGTGTTTCTGTTTTCTCTACAACTTCAGTTTGAAACATCTTTCATTACAATAACTATTCAGCAAGTTATGCTTGAAATATATGCAGAAATGTATGTAAGTGTTCATGTAAAGTGTTTGTTAAAATTGTCTACTCTAAGTGGAAACTGAATTACTCAACAGTGTTTCATAAAATTCTCAAATATCAGATTTTGTGAAAAATCCATCTAGTGGTTGTTTTATTTATAAAGATAGAGGGATGGGGTCAGATGGAAGGATGAACTGATGAAACTTACTCAGTGCTCCACAGGATTACTAACATGCACAAACTGGATAATTTGTGCACAGATAATTGGGACTGTGCTGTATCAAGATTTGCAGGATAATGATTTTTGTTCCCATTGTATGTTGAAAACAGAATCTAGTAACTTTATAAAGATGACTTAATGATGTGTGTTACTATCTAATAGTGATGCACTTATAAAGATATTTAGACACACAGTATCAAAGTGAATGTGCTGTCTGGAAAGTGTATTTCTTGGAACATCTCAGAGTAAAGGAGATAAATAACGTGATTGTATATATGCTAGAATATTACTGCCAGTGTTATATGGCATGCTTGGCCAAGCTCTGTTATGGAATTGCTGCTTGCATAACAGTTAAAGGATTAGTACTAAAAAGTGGAATTAGTCTGAGAACTCTTTTTGCTTCAGCTCTCTTATCAAATTTGGCGCAAGTTCATGTATGGATTCTGGCTGACTGTCATCATCTACTCCATGTCCATATTAGTGCTGATCTACACATACCAGTTTGATGATTTCCCCTACTACTGGACTAACTACCTTGGAATTTCTCAAGAATTGTAAGTTACATGTTTATTTGAATTATAATCTAATTTCTTCTAACCCACTTCCCATATTTATGAAGACACAGAGGCTTGTATGAACATTTACCACAAGAGGCAAGCCCAACTTTGTACTCCCTAGATTTCTTGTAATCAGTAATACCAGTATGGTAACCATGCAGACTTCCTGATGTGGGAGTGAGACTTAATGTAGGGCCCTGTGATTTTTTGTGGGAATGGATCTCTAGAAAAGTGCAGATTTTGTCAACTTTATTTTTTTGCCTTTAAAACAGCATGGTAATCATGCACAATCTATGTTTTGCTTTGCACTTGGTGGCTATTACTGATGAACTATTGGAATTCGGACATGTGAAATATTGTATGGAAATAAAAAATTCTGTGTATGGAAATAGATGTGAATCTAATAAAAAATTCTGTGCAGAACGATTTTCAGAATAAGGAAAAATTATCTGATCAGTAGAAGGAGTCTATTATTGTACCGGTTCTCAAGAAGGGTAATGAAACTGATCGTAGTAATTATCATGGGATATCACTGCTATTAACTTCGTACAAAATTTTATCCAATATTCTTCTCTCAATGTTAACTCCATATATAGGTGAAATTGTTGGGGATCATCAGTGTGGGTTTCAACATAAAGAGATCAGATACTGATTAGATCTTTTGCATTTGTCAGATACTGGAGAAAAAATGGGAGTATATTGAGACAGTACATCAGCTATTCATAGACTTCAAGAAAGCCTGTGTTTCATTTATGATGGAAGTAATGTACAATATCCTAATAGAGTCTGGGGTACTCATGAAGCCAGTGAGGCTGATTAAAATGTGTTTAAAAGAAAGGTAGCAGAGTCCATATGAGTAAATATTTTCCTGCTCAATATGGTCTAAAGGAAGGTGCTTTATCGGCACTCCTTTTCAACTTTGCTTTAGAATATGCCATTAAGAAGGCTCAGGGAAACCAGGTGGGACTGAAATTAAACTGGACACATCAGCTGTTGGTCTATGCCGATGATGTGAATCTGCTGGGTGATAATATAGATACCATAAAGAAAAACAATTTTTATTTCGTGCATCCTGTTGTGTTATTATATACAGTTCTCTATTAGAGTCCGTCACAATACAACAATACAGTGGTCAAGGCTAAAATTACCTTAGCTACATGTTTCGGCTATTAAAGCCGTCATCAGGCAAACACATGGTTACATACTGACACACTACTGAACTGCAATTGTGATAGTGAAGCTGGATACTTGGTAATTATTACATTATAAAATACATGGTAAAAAATACAATGAATTATAAACTTATTATAAAAACGAAAGTTATGGCGTAAAATAAGGTTAAAAACTTTTCATGTGATATTACATATCGTCAAGTCAGTTGCTGCAATTTGTTGTATTCCCATGGATATAATGGTATATTCTAGACTTGTATACATGTGTGGGAACATCCCACATACTATCACAATGTTTCGCTGATCAACGGACAGCACTCACCCTAAGTCAATAGCACATTGCTGTCAGCTCTCATATTTATACAGCACCCGCTGTCCAGCTCACTTTTCACCAGCACGTGCGCTAACCAATCACATTGCTTTCAACGCTCACATTTATACAGCACTCGCTGTCTAGTCCACATTCAGATCATTACATGCACTAGCCAATCAGCTCTCACAATCACAACTGCAAGTTTCGCTCCTCCATCATGCATGGTATAAAAGGCGGAGCCCAAAGCTTGCAATCGTCAGTGACCACATCAGCCAGTCAGCCATCACACCTAGTCCAGAGCGATTGGTCTTTGGAGTCATCGGCTTTTCACTGCATCAGGGACGGCTGTCTTGGCTCTCCGGCAGTCATGCCCAACACACCGGGCAAGTGACACAGCTGCCACCACTCCAGCGACTGCGCTCCGTGACCAGACGTCTTCCAGCAACCACGCTCTGCGACCGGGCAACTTCCGGCAACTGCCGCACTGCGACCAGAGAACTAACTCAGCTGCTGCAACATTAGTCGACACACTCGGTTCATCCTGAGACAGCAGCCCAGAGGCATCAGCTGTTCACAGCGGCCAGGCAACTGACATAGTTGCCGCAAGCCTCCAGTGACTAGGCAACTTCTGGCAACTGCCGCACTGCGTCCAGACAACTAACTCAGCTGCCGCAACATTAGTCAACACACCATAGCCAACATCTATTTCTACCGGCGCACGCAGCCCTACATCACCAGTCTTTCAGGCAGGCCTACTATCAAGGAACAAACGGGCCTTTTCAGGGTCCACAAACTTTCCAAAGTGGTTGTCTATTGGAGTATCGACAAATCCCACACATGTAATAAACTTCTTGGAGGCCCATGGTATAGATGTAGTATAGTTTTGACATTAATTGTTTAGCTGGTGCCTCATCTTATGATGTATTTTGTCCATTCTGTGGGAAATATAGATTTCAAGCAATCTATAACATGTAGCTAAGCTGATTTTAGCCTTTACCATTGTATTGTGTTGTGACGGACTCTAATAAAGAATTGTAAAAAACACACAAACTTTAATTGATGATAGCAAAGAGGTTGGACTAGAAGCAAATACAGAAAGAACTAAGTATATGTTGTTGTCTCATCATGAGAATGCAGGGAAAAATCATGACATGAAGATGGCCCACAGATGCTTTGAAAATGTGACACAGTTCAAATATTTGAGAACGGCAATAACAAATCAAAGTTGATTCACGACGAAATTAAGAGGAGATTGAACTCAAGTAATGCTTGCTACCATTCAGTCAAGAATCTTTTGTCTTTTTGTCTGCTGTCTGAAATCATAAAAATTAAATTATACAAAACTATAATTTTGTCTGTGGTTCTGTATGGGTGTGAAACTTGGTCTCTGACATTAAGGGAGGAACATAGACTGAGAGTGTTTGAGAACAGGGTGGTGAGAATATTTGGACCAAACAGAGATTAAGTGACAGGAGGTTGGAGAAAACTGCATAATGAGGAGCTTCACAACTTGTACTCTTCTCCCAGTATAATTATGTAGGTAAGTCAATAAGTAAGTTAAAAGAATGTATAAGGGGTGGGCCTTCTGGGCCCTTGCACTGCAACCTACAGTGCTCTATTGTGCTTCCCCTTTTGATTATCCCCTCAGCAATCCTGTGCTTCAAATGAAGCATAGGATTTTGTACTTGGGAACATCGAAATACTCACTTGGTTCCATAAAGTAGTGACCCAAGTGACATAATCTTAGATAAGCTAAGGCCTCACATTCACACAGGATATGTGTGGCTGTTTCATTTTCTTCTTGACACCTCTCACAAGTGGGACTATCACTTAGTCCCAGTTTGAAGAGGTGTCCTTTAAGGTGACAGTGTTCTGTAAGTAGTCCCACCACCCATTGTAGCTGGTTCCTGTTTAACTTCAACAGTTCCTTCACTCTTTTAGCAGAGGGTCCTTGTATGAGTCCCTTTGCTTGCCTGAGTCCAGTCAAGGATCCCCAGTATTTCTTGTGCTTCATATTTGTCCAGTCCCTGATTGCTTTTCTGGCAACTCCTATAGAGATGTCACAGGCTGGTTCAGGTCCTATGAACGGATGTTCAGCTCCATTCTTAGCCAATTTATCTGCTGTCAATAAGTAAGCTACAAATGGATATAGAACTTAAACAAGTAAGAGTACTGATTTGAAAAATGCTTTTATTTCTCAGCATAATCTCCCTGTACATTGAGGCACTTGTCCTATCATTTCACAAGCCCCTGGAAACCAGCAGCATCAAATTCTTTGGGCTGCTTTCAGAACCAGGCAGTGACTTCTCTTTACAGGGAACATTTACATCCTAAGGATGTTACAGTAGGAGTCAGCATTTACGTAAATGCCGACTCCTACTGTAACATCCTCAGGAAACTTCATAGGGCCATTCAACGGAAGCAACCAGGACTCCTCACTAAAGGCGTGTTGCTCTTGCATGACAACGCACATACCCATACTGCCAACAGGACAAATGAGATGCTGCGAAATTTCAAGTGGGAAGTCCTCGAGCATCCTATGTATAGCCCCGACCTTGCTCCAAGCGCCTTTCATTTGTTTGGCCCTCTTAAACATTACCTTTCAGCTAAACATTTTCCCTACGATTAAGATGTAGAAAGGGAAGTCACCACCTGGTTCTCACAGCAACCCAAAGAATTTTATGCTGCTGCATTTCAGGGGCTTGTGAAAGGATGGGAGAAGTGCCTCAATGTACAGGGAGATTATGTTGAGAAATAAAAGCATTTTTCAAATCAGTACTCTTATTTGTTTAAATTCTATATCCATTTGTAACTTACTTATTGGCTTATCCTCGTAGAATGATCAAGTCAATTAAGCTGAGGTGGGCAGGGCATGTAGCATGAATGTGGGAGATGAATGCATATAGGATATTGGTGGGAAAGCCAGAAGGAAAGAAACCACTGGGAAGACTTAAGGCATGGGTGGGTGAACAATATTAAAATGTATCTTAGAGAGATAGGATGGGATGGGATGGTATGGATTTGATTGATCTGGCTCAGAATAGGGACCTGTGGAGGGCTCTTGTGAACATGGTAATGAATATTCGGGTTCCATAAATGCTGGAAAATTCTTTAGTAGCTGCACAGTTGGCGGCTTCTCAAGAGGGGCTCAGCTCCATGATTGAGTGATTGAGAATATTTTTCATGTTTTAAAAACAACAGAGATGGCAACATGCATTTCGTTCATTTCATTGAAAATATGAGTAACAGTCCTTCATTCCTATAAATTCCTTGGCAATATCTGGCAAATATTAGTGTAGTTCCCTCTAATCCCTCCTTATGCAGTACATGCCACAATTTATTCTCACAACTTATTTTTATGAATCATCAGGATCACTATATGGTAAGTGACTGGATATGGTTGAGACAGGTGGAATATAATTTCTGACAGGGTCACTGATTTTGCTTTGCTACCACAATTGTAACTTATGAAGCCCACCAAGCCTGTGCAGTGTAGTACCAGGGACTCTTTTCCCAGGAGTAAAAGTGACCAGAGCTTGAAACTGACCAGTAACGTTATCTACTACTGACTATTATTTACATGTCCTCTGGGCATGATTCTTAGGTGCAGAGATGATTTCTTGCCTTTGTGTGGTTAATGCCTAGATTTTGCTTTCAAATAGCTTTGTGTTTTTAAGACCTAAGAAAGGTATTTTTACATGAGAATCCCCATGGTGTTCTTGTTTTGTTCATGCACTTCTCACCAGGATAGTGCAGTCAGTATAGTGACTGGCTACAGGCTGGATGGCCTAGGGGTTAGAGTTCAAGTCCCGGTAGGGGCAAGAATTTTCTCTTCTCCGCTCATCCAGACTGGTTCTGGGGCTCACACAGCCTCCTGTCCAATGGGTACCTGGGTCTCTTTCTTGCCGGTGGTGAAGTGGCTGGTGCATGAAGCTGGCCACTCACCAGCATCTAGTGTCAAGGCCAAGAATACTTGGATTATACATCCACTCCTCCATACTTCTTGATTGTGTAGTGCTTACTTTGGTAGCAACATGGACAACTTTACCTTTTACTTCTCTTGTTCCCTTCCAGACAAAAAGACATCGGCATGGAGATATTCCAGACCAGTGAGTTGTTTGTTAAACTGCTTACTCCAACCTTTTTTCTCGTAATCACGGTGATACAGATGCACTATTTCCACAAGGACTTCCTCGCGCTTACTGATATAAGTTGCAGGTAAGTGGACTGTCTGTCAGACTGTTGGATTACTGAACTCTTCACTTCTAAGTATTTTCTGGTAAACAGTTGTCCATATATCTTCTTTATATATATGGGGAGTTCATAAAGTCATGCACATCAAACTAAAAGTTGTTATAAATTGTATTGCAGTTGATATAATTACATCTCCCACCACAAGGTGGTACTGTAGGAGTACTAACAATGTGTAGAAATGCCATCTGTCGTATATTGGTCATTCGACGTCTGCAGTACAGCTTTGTTTATTGCGTGACAGACATTTCGTTCTCCCAAGAACAACGACATTTGTTGGGAACCATGGAATTGAAGAGTTTGATCAGTTTTTCTTCACAGACGAAGCATGGTTTCACCATAGTGGCTACGTGAACAGTCAAAACAGTAGGATTTGGTCATCAGAAAATCCACATGTGTTACATGAAAAGCCCTTGTACTGTCACCAAATTGGAGTGTGGTGTGCTATATCACATCATCGAATAGTGAGCCAAGTTTTCTTTGACACAACAGTGAACAGTCCAGTGTACGAAGACATCATTACACAGTTTAATGCGCTTCTTGAAGTTGATGAACATAAGTGTTGGTTGCAGCAAGACGCTGCCACATGTCACACATCTAATGAAACCATGCAGTTCTTGCGCGAGTTTTTTGGTGACCGTCTCATTTCGGAAGAATTGTGGGCCCGTGTTCACCTGATTTGTCACCTGCAGACTTTTTCCTTCAGGGGTACCTCAAAAAAAACAATCCACAAACACTGGATGACCTCAAGAGAAACATTACGACAGCGATTAACAGCATCGGTTTACAGATGCTCCACAAATTGGCCTCAAACATGGTAAAAAGTGCTCGCGCATGCATTGCTGAACAAGGAAACTATTTTGAGCATATGTTGTAAAGACATGATTTGATTTTGCATTTCTAAGATGTAAGGTTATAAACATTAATAGTAAGTGCTCTATGGGCCGCACCATAGCTCAAGTGGTTAGTCACTGGCTTCCCACCGCAGTGGCCTGGGTTCGATCCCGGGTCTGGTCAAGTGGGATTTGTGGTGGAAAAAGTGGCGCTGGGGCAGGTTTTCTCCGAGTACTTTGGTTTCCCCTGCCAATTTTCATTCCACCAGTTGCTCCACAATCACCCTCACCTATCAAATGGGGCTGGTACAATAGGCCAGAAGTGGCCGCAGTACAAGGAACTTAGTCCCACCCCACTAGCAATAAAAAAAAAGTGCTCTAGTTTGTGCATTAAACCAGCAAAATATAATTGCTTAGTGTGATGTGTGTGACTTCTCGATCTCCCTGTGTGTCTATATATATACAGAATGGTCCAAAAAATGTACTTACTCTTTGATAAACAATATCTTTGGAACAAAATGACATGTAGTTACAGTTCTTTCATGGAGAGAGAGAGTCACTGTTTGTGTTCAAAGTGACCACCATCAGCGGCTAAACAGCATCGATGTCGCCGAACTGCTGAGCGAACTACGGCTGTCAGTGTGTCTGGTGTGATGGCTGCACATGACGCTTCGATGGTTTCTCATAGCACGTTCAGTGTAGCTGGCTTTTGTCAATAAACTTCATTCTTCAAGTTTACCCATAGGTAGAAGTCGAGAGGTGTTAGGTCTGGAGACCGTGGTGGTTACTCAGTAGCACCTCTTCGACCTATCCATCGTCCAGCTAGTGTGTCATCCAAGTACACCCTGACATCTCGATGGTAGTGAGGTGGAGCACCGTCTTGTTGTAGGTAAAATCTCTTGTCTCCAATCAACTCTCGAATGGCAGGGAAAATCGATGTCTGTAGCAGCGTATTGAGATACACCTGACCAGTTACGGTACCTTCAAAGAAGAAAGGACCAATCAAACCGCGCGATGACAGACCACACCACACATTAACACCTGGTAGTACCGTTGGCTTCAAATTTATCCCGAATACGGTCAGTTGTTTGACGTGTTGGTGGCTGAGTTCCAAACTCATTCTGCCATCGTCGTACCTCTTTAATGTTTTCGTACTTCCAGTACCACTTCAATACAGCCTTGCGTTGCTCAAAGAACAACCTTTCAGCCATTGTTGCTGCTGTCTTCTGCTCACAGCGCACATGCAGCACAACACTCACGTGACTTGTGTGACTTTCATCATCTGTTTAGAAAACATTACACTACACTACCATGCAAGAATTGTAACTACATGTCATTTTGTTCCAAAGATATTGACTATCAAAGAGCGAGTAGATTTTTTGGACCCCCCCCTGTATATATGTAGACACACACACACAGACCACTGTCCAAAAAATATCCAACTTTATTTTTTGCCACTGTAAGTAATGGCCAAAGGGGTGGGGAAACTGATCGTAGTGGTAGAAGGGACTTTCATGCACATGCATGACTTTTTGCTGACTTGCAACACTGCTGGATGTGTCTGTGGCTACCAGATAGCAAAGTGCTGTAACACCGTGTTCGTTACATTCTCGTTTCGCTCAAGATGACAGAACACTTGGAGCAGCGATACTGCATCAAGTTTTGTCAGAAAGTTGGGAATACGCAAGCGGAAAAAATCCACAGAATTCAGCAGGCTTTCAGTGATGATGCAATGGGGTCACTCATATTAAAGAGTGGTTCAACCGCTTTAAAGATGGTCATATGTCAGCAGACAGTGACCAGTGTTCCAAGAGACCTTCAGTGAACCGAAGTGCTGATGTCATTGAAAAAGTGCAGACACTGATCATGGAGACCATCGTTTGACCATTTGGGAAGTTGCTGATGATGTTGGGATCAGCAGAGGTTCCTCAAACACAATTTTAACTGAGGATTTGGGCATGCGAAGAGTGGCGGCAAAATTTGTGCCCAAGCTGCTTTTGCCAGAGCAGCAACAACTCCGTCTTGAGGTCACGCAGGACATGCTGGAGTGCGCCAACAGGGATCCTGAGTTCCTGAAGACTAATAACTGGTGATGAGTCGTGGGTGTACAGATATGACCCGGAAACCAAGGTCTAGGCATCAAAATGGAAGCATCCAACCTCTCCGAGGCCCATAAGAACACGACAGGTTTGGAGCAACGTGAAGGTGATACTGACTGTTTTTTTTCGATTACCGTGGTGTTGTGCATCATGAGTATGCACAACTAGGCCAACTTGTCCATGAGGAGTACTACCAAGAAGTCCTCCGCCATCTTTATGATGCAGTTCAGTGCAAGAGACTGGAGCTGTGGGATGCATGCAACTGGCAGCTGCATGATGACAACGCCTCAGCTCATTCATCACACCTGATCCAGGGTTTCCACGGCCAAGCACGGCATTCCACAGGTTCGCCAGGCTCCCTACTCTGCTGACATGGCTCCTTGTGATTTCTGGCTGTTCCCGAGATTGAAGGCACCTCTAAAAGACTCCCATTTTGGCAGCCACAAGGACATTATACAGAACGCAATGGCACAGCTTCACGCCTTTCCAAAAGAAGCCTTTCAGAATTGCTTCCAGCAATGGAAGGACCACTGTGCTAAGTGTGTGGAGTCACAATAGGCCTACTTTGAAGGGGATTAGGTATTGTAACCACCCAGATACAGAACTTTGTTTTCCTGGCCCAAGGTCGGATACTTTTTGGACACAGTAGTATATATATATATATTTCTGAGGGAGGGGAGTCTGCATCTACTTGGTACATCAGCCGTTATTTGGCCTACTATAGTAGCTCTGCATGATAGATCATGATGAGTGTGAAGCAGTTGGTGGAATGAGAATTGGCAAGGAAAATTGAAGTATTTGAAGAAAACCTGATGCCACTTTGTCCTCCAGAAATCTCACATGACCTAACCTGGGGTCGAACCTGAGCTGCCACAGGCATGTCCATACCTAACTATATGGACATATATTCTTCAGGTTCACAGCAGTATTAGCAGGTATTAAATTTCAGCCAGCGTTACCCTTAGATTCATTTTGGGGGTGGCGGGTAAAGAATGGAAATGTGCTTAAGTAATGTTGTATAGTATTGTAACCTAATGGCTGAATGCCAAAATAGTGGAGCCAGAGGAGATGGCCGTTGCTAGGCAACTGCTCAATAAATAGGTTTTTGTGACAATGAACATGTGAAGTGACAATGGAGGAATTATTGGAAATGGAGTTTTTTGCATGGCCCATGCTGAAGTTATGTAGGGAGCACTTGAGCTGCAACTTTGACAGTTGCTGTCGTGGGCCAGTTGCAGTCAGTAGTAGTTGACAGTTGAAGCTATGGGTCACAGGTGCAAGACAGTCACCAGCTGGTAAAGGATGTTTGCACAGAAGCAGAGGGCACTGTTGGAATACGTTACCAGTCTGCAACTGGTTGAAACTTAGCCTGTGCTATAGTGACCTTTGAAGTGTGGAAAACAGCGGAAGTGTTCTAATCCTTTGTAGTTACAAGAGTCCAATAAATTAAATTAACACTCCATTCCCCATGTCTAGTCACTAAATCAGGACAGTATGTAAGTATTAATGCAAGGATCATTGTGTTGGCATATGGTACAGTAATATGCGTCCTTGGAGATTGACCTGAAAATTATGTACAAGGTTGTTAAGTTCTAGGGTTTATTAAAATAGGTTAATATTGAAGGTAAGAGTAAAAAGTGCCTGCTTACTGATACAATAGAATGCATGTGTTTGAAGGTATGGAATGATGTGTTGACATGGCATAGGGTGTCTTTGAAGCTGTATACATGTGCAATTACTGTGGGTGCTAAGCGCACTGAAGTTGCAGTTAGTGGTTTAGCTAGATGAGGTGATGGTTGTCTGATAGGATGATGATGTCATAGCCCCAGCATGGAGCATACAAAAAATGTCTCTTCCATTATCATGTGTCTGCTTGTTGCAGGGATCGTATGTCAGGTACTGAGCCATTGCCTAGCAACAGGCGTGTGTGCAGAGCTGTCTCTGTTGGCATAACAGTTCTGGCTTTCAGCGGAAATGCCACAATACAGTGTTTTTTTACTATTTCTTTTGTGGTTACAGTTTGTCCTGATTTTACTTAAAACATAGAAAGGCCGACATAAATTACATAATGAATAGAGTCAGTAATTACTTTATTTCTGTTGTAAGACTAAAACTGAAATTTGGAAACTGCCAGCATCTGAATATAACAAGCTAATGCTATAAATCTGTGATGTGGATATTCACTATCCTTGGAGTGGAACAGAGTGAGCCAGGATGCCACCTACTTATTTTTCCAGTATTCTGAAATTATATTGGTATGTTATTTTTGGTCCTCTGTATCATATTGCCATAGCCTTTTCATGGAATGTAACATTTTCACCATTTGAAGAAGAAATATACACATGTAGATGGCAAGACAGTCATTTGTTAGGAAACTTCTAACAAGAACTTGTCCTTACCCTGTTCACTGTCTCTAGATACTTCACACATTTATCTGTGTTCAGTAATGCAATTTCTTTACCTTAACTTTGTGACTCCGTAGATCAGAGATTTTGAAGCGAGAGTCCAGTATGTATGGCAGCTCAGTAGCAGGAGGTCAAGGCCATGTGTCAGAAGATCCAGAAGGAGGAACAAATGAACAGCAAAAAGAGGAGAGTGTTCCAATGCCTTCTCTGCGAACACTGAAACGTAAGGAAGCAGTTCTCTTGCTACCTGCAAAGCAGGTGTCTGAATCACAGACCATCACCATTCATATATATTTCCACCAGGATGGATCATTAAATGTTAAAACCTTCTCCTCTCTTGTCTTTCTATAAGTGCTCCTTTTTATATGTGCCTGCTATTTCAATATTCTGCAGAATTTTACCTATGTGCGTGTGTGTGCTCATGCATGCACACATGTTTGCCTGTGTACATACCACTTGATGTTCACATGTGAGAATCAGAATAGTTCAGCGCAGTCAGTAAAGCATTTGGGGAGGGGGGATTTGTTCATCAACCACATCCAGACCAGATCTGGGTCTCACCCAGTATCCAATCCAATACTATCCAGGTTCTCTTTTCCTATGAACAGAGTGTCCAGAATGTGAAGCTGACTGCTTGCTTCCACATAGTGTCAGTGATAAGAATGCTTCAAACTTTACAATACCTTTGAGTCTGCTTTCTTTATTTTATTTCACTTAGTGTTTATGCACATATTTGCCTTATCTTTTGTGTTTCTTATGACATCTGTTTCACAAGCTATTTTTTTTTTGTATGGATGGGGATGGATACAACTGGCTTGGGATTTTGTCTGAAGGCTGGCTTCCCAACTAGTGGTATTGAATCTTTTGGTTTTCCTGTGAGTGTCAATTGTTTCATAACATTTTATGTAGTTTCTATAAACATTTCTTGTCATGGAAGCTGAGCATGAGGGGGTCACGTCAGCTTGCCTGCACATGTCTCTCTTTTGATCTAAATATCGATACCCCTCTTTATGCCCTCTGGTACATTCCGGAAACTGCTCAGCTAATGCTGAAGTACAGGGTCACCCAGTGATGCCATGGAATGATCTGAAGTGTGACTACCAGTAAAGTAGCTGTAAAACCATGATAGCGTCAGAAATTGCTCCGGATGTCAATAAACAGTACATTATTTTGAAAAGAGAAAGCATCTTTAAGCTGCTGAAATTAATTGAAAAATCACTTTACTGTGCAGCTACCGGACACACGGAAAAAACAGCTTCCTCTTCTGTTGTGTGCTTGTATCATGTTTATAGAGCTCTTGTCTGGCAACACATTGATCAGATATTATATATTATTCATATTATATGTTTTATTAATGTTAATGCGTCTTCATCTTTTTATTGCATAACACTACATGTTTGGGCCTAACTGGCCATCGTCAGGTGTATAAGATGTTGGGGTGAAGGAATCTGCTGCCCTCCTGTTATGCTGTTCTGCTTTTCATTTTTGATGTAAATGCATCAGAATATAGTAGATTATATTAGGTTATCATGCCATTGTTATGCATGTGTCTGGTGTATGTTTTTGTTAAATTTGATTTGTTTCATTCTGGTCCGTTGTAACCATACAATGCAAAGGACTACAATGTTTTGTTCACGTGTGTCGGTACTTGTCACTACATCAAAGCAGAGGCAATACCTCACACCCCACTCCAACCAGAGGTACCTGAACCCTTTCGCAGTTCCGAGATGGTAAAGTTTATGACGGGTCACAATCCCCGGACTTAAACCCAAACCAGCCCGACACTCTCCCTACTTTTAGAAAGAGCCATATGTACTAATAAGAGAAACCTGTCCAAAAGACTTTGGAAAGAACTTTAGTCACGTAGAGAGATGACCCTCTAACCGGTCATAACTCTCCAAATGTTAAAACCTGCTTTTAGAAAGGAGCGGCGAATTGTTTCATTAGTAGAGGAAAGGGGCCAATTTCCAACACCTGATTCGTCACGGACCTACCCTTAGGAGACCGTTAGGTTGAACCCTCTCAATCCACCCCGGGTCAGAAAGACTGTGAAAGCGTGTGAACCCCAACTTTCGCCGCGAAACAGCTGACCAGTGGAAGAATGAGAAATCTATCGAACCCCTCCCCCCTTCTAAATTCAGCCAACCCGGAGATTTTTGGAGTATGGCAACGAGGCGTTCCTCAAATTTTGGCAGTATCTCTGAATCTGCAAAAGCAGAGAGTTCTTTTAGAAAGTCTCGTAAGAACAGTTAAACTCGCCGGACGCGGAGCTAGCCCTCTCCATCGTCTGTTAAGGGAAAGTAGTGTTCGAGCAACGGGAGATCATAGTAAAGTAACGCACTGAGTTGTATCCCAGTGGCGCTCAGATTAAAAATCAATAAAGTTAAGTGGTGCCAAGTGTTTGTGTGTCCCGTGTGTTCTTTTCTCCTCGTCGGAGTAAGGCCCTAAACGACCTGAGCCAGAGTCTCACGCCAACCACTACTAGCCCGATCACCATCAGCTCCCACCCCATCCACCTTTTCCCTTCACTTCAAGGCTGTATCCACAGTTGCTGGCGCCCATAGACCATCCAGGCCAAGTCCCAGACCTGATACCCCTTTCCATAGTGAAGAGAAGTGATGGAGTTGGAGAAGCGGTGGAGCCAGGTAAAACAGACCTAGCTGCAAGCTCCACGACCAACGACAGCAGTGGCGAGAACGAAAAGAGAGAGGAAGGAAGGTAAAGAGTAGCGACCAACCGGTGTGGCTAGAGGCTACACAGAGGGGGGCGGTAAGACCGTCACACTAACAATCACAAATATAAATCACTCTGTCCAATGTGACCTGTAAGTTTATTACTACATGAAAAACTTAACACCCTTACATGTTTCGGTCTCTGCGGACCATCTTCAGAGGGCAAACAAACATCACTACAAATAGGAAACCACCTTCCAATAAGTTATTTAGACGTAGAGTATGTACACTTATATGTTACAATGCATAGTACACAAAATAGAACATTTCACAAACACAGCAGTTTTATATTCATAAAAAAAAGGAGGCATAATGAATATGAAAGAGGACTTCTGCATATATCAATTTAATAAATTCAGTAAATTGATAGAAGAACAAAAGTATAAGAGAGAAAGTAATAGCCTACGTAGTATGTTCGACCTCATAATACATCATCAGAACACGCCCACATTGACGTCACAGACACAACAAGCATAAATTCATGCGACACAACACACTTCTGAACAGTGAAAACAGCACAGCAGCCACGAGCAAACCCTGGAAGATATAAAGGTAGGACGTAACATATCCTCAAACAAATATATATATATTGTAACGTGTTTCGTTACTGAAGACGCCGTAGAGATGGTTAATTGGTTTATTTAACAATCTACAAATCACGGCTCAATTAATGATAACAGTGTTACGGGTTTCCACACTTTACAAACCCTAGAACAAAATCTCTTAACACAATCTTCACTTGTCTTCACNGGTAGCTCCAGGACTAACTGACTGACTGACTGTGAATAGCCTTCGCTGCTTCTTATGTAGCCTTGATCGGACAATTGTCGTCTGGTGCCGTGTTGCTAGCCACGCTGTTCGGAGTTGTTGACTGCTGCCTAGCAACCGCGACATCCCTCGGTGACGTCACCGCTGTTGATTCGCTTTGCATAGCTTCAAGGTCGCGGGGACTCGGCTAACGTCGGCTCCGCTCGTGACGTCACCACGTGTTGCGCGTTGCATAGCTACCAGGATGCGGGGTGATTACTCGCCTATTACGTGAGCGCTACGTTACCGCTACGTGCAGCTGGGGAGGTAGGGGTCAACATGTCACAATATATAAATTATATAAACATTGAAATATTAAAATACCCATAATATATTTGCAGAACCTCCACATCAAGATAGACAGGTGGCACAATATCTGCCCCATACAAGAGGGACGATGGGAGGACGAACACGAGCCTGAATGGTTTATGAATTTTAATTATTGACAATGCAAAATTTTTAATTAGCATCAAGAAATTTTAAATAATTTTTAAAAACTTTACATTCCCAGGAAGCTGCTGTGTTTGTGAAATGTTCTATTTTGTGTACTATGCATTGTAACATATAAGTGTACGTACTTTACGTCTAAACAACTTATGTGAAGGTGGTTTCCTATTTGTAGTGATGTTTGCCCTCTGAAGATGGTCCGCAGAGACCGAAACATGTAAGGGTGTTAAGTTTTTAATGTAGTAATATACTTACAGGTCACATTGGATGGAGTGATTTATATTTTTGTATGTTTTTGTTGGTGGCATGCACAGAACAAAAGGATAAATCAAGAAACCAACAAAAATATACACCAGACATATACATAATAATAGCATGATAACTTATTACAGTAAAACCTGCCTTAAATGGACCCTTTATTAAACGGAAATCTGTCTTAAACGGAAATATTTTCAGGTCCCTTGACTTTGGGGCTGAAAAAGATGTTAAATAACCTGGATTAAACGGAAACTGTCTAACGCGGACAACGGAAATCAAAATAAGCCTTTATATGGAAAATTTGCAGTCTTCCAGAATGCATCGTTTAGAATAATTTTAGGCATCCTGTACATTCTACAGAATTTTGTTTTCCCTAACTCTTTAAAATAAGCTTCTAACGGTACTGTACTACCTGTCTGGATAAAAAGTCTGGATCCTCTTCAAGCTGTTGTTGGAAGTTCCCTGCAGACTTCCAAGGAATGCTGCTCCTGTTCATTTTGCAGCAGTCGTGGCGCAAACTTCGCCGCAATCCTCCTCATGTTCAGTTCCTCTGACAGAATTCACTGACATGTACCATAACTTAGTCCCAAGGTGTTACAGAGGTCTTCGATGGTCAGTCTACGATCTTGCAGAATCAGATCCCTAACTTTTGCGACATTTTCTGGTGTGGTGCCAGTTGACGGCCGTCCCGAACGATCGTCATCATCAGTCAATGTTCGGCCATTTTTAAAATGCTTATACCAGTTGTAAGTTTGTGTCTGGCCTAAACTTTTTTCACCAAAAGCTTGCTTCAACATTTGGTGCATTTCTGCAGTGGTTTTCCCAAGTTTGAAACAAAACTTTATACAGACACGCTGCTCTCTCTGGTCAGCCATCACAAAACCGCAAACTCATGGAAACACAACAATGGAAATACGTTCACCAACAATAAACCCAGTCATTCAACTCGATGCCGCTTGTCACACTGATTCAAGAAGGATGTGTGAGGAGACACCTAGCCATATTTCGATGTACTCATCACCATTTGTGCACAAAATTCAAATTTCGGAAACTTTTGGATTGCCCCACGTAGTATACCTTGATTAAACGGACACCTGTCTTCAGTGGAAATTTTTTCTGGTCCCTTGAGATTCCGTTTAAGACAGGTTTTACTGTATAACCTAGAATATTCTGAAGCATTTACATAAAAAATGAGAAACAGAACAGAGTAATGGCAGAGCAGCAGGTTCTTTCAACTGAACATCTTGTACACCTGATGATGGCTAGTTATGCTTGAAACATGTAATAAAGAGATGAAAACGTGTGAACATTAATATATTGACAAAGTTGCACAAAGACGGCAAGGAATGGGAACACAGAGTTAGAGTCAAGGCAGTCAAAGTGGCACTGAAGGTGGTTTCTCTCAAGTTTGTTCAGTTTTCCCCTGCTAATTATGTGTCATCAGTTGTTAGGTGTATGATAGTCCTGACCAGACATCACATCATATCCTCAGCCTTTAAGTCTGGGGCTTCCTCTGTGGTCTGGCACTTATCTAGTTACAGAGTAAGGAAATTAATTTGTTGTTAGTGTTACAAAATGGCTGATTGGTCCAGGCATCAAGCTGTGTGGATGTAAATGTGTTAACACTTAACTAACTTTAGGATAGATGGACTGAAATGTTCAACACTGCTGTTACCAGAGCCTGCCATTGAACATAATCATGAGCTATTTACATACATCAATCATCCTTACAACCTATTTTATTAGGATCCATCTTAATATTGTTCTTCTCCCCGGTCTCCCAAGAGGCTCTTCTCATCAACATTGTGTGATAATTTCTCCATCTGAGCATCAATATTTTCTCCATCAAAACCTCCTTGATTAGGCTACCTAATGACAGCAAGTGAGCTGTATAAGGCATGGAGTTCCTTATTATGTCATATCCTCCATTTTGTATTTTCTTCAGCCTGGTGGAGACTAAATATTTTCTTGAGTATGTCGTATTCAGAGACTTATATTTCCTTCTCTCACAGTAAGATAAATGTCTTCCAAAGACATGAAAGTGCAGAATTATTGTCATGTATACAAGTATTTTGATCTCAGTGTTCTGGAAAGCGTACAATGACAGATTTTTTAACTGAATTTTCATGAGTTTTTGCTTCACCTGATTTTGTCATGAACTTAATTATATTTTTTTTATTTGTTTCATTCTGGTCCGTAACACTAAGAGTATTACAAATGTAAGTAAAAACAACACAGCATGCTACGAACAAACATAGGACGACAACAAGAACTACCTTCCCAAGAAAGACAGGCAGCACAAGTTTGGCCGTGTCAAGAAAAACAAAGGACAAGGGACAAGAACCTATTCAGTTAAAGAATTTTAACTTGAATAACAAAAAGTTTTTATAAAAAAAGTTTAATGCATCAAAGACAGTTGCTGTAGTTGTAAGAAATTTGGATTTTGTATAAAGTGTATATTACAAATATTGTATATTTATGTATGTTAAAAATCAAAACACCCAATGTAATAGTAGTTTCTAAAAGTATTGATGTTCCCTCTGATGATGGTCTATAGGGACTGAAACATGTTAGGGTGCTAAGAAGTGAAGTAGTAAAAGCTTCAACAGTCACACTGGATGGAATTGTTTTTATCATTTATAATTAATTATACATATTTGTTGTTGTAATAGCGTCTTTCAGACTGAAAGAAAGTTCATTCTGCTGTTCTCATTATGAAGACAGCTTTGACAGTGTTAATTTTATGGTTTTGCCAGAACTTTCAACCAAGGAGCTACAGCAGCTGGCTCTCCAGTTCAAGATTCAGGTGCAGAAAGTGATTGACTTGCTTTGGCTGTTCCTGGAGCTGCACATGCTGAAATTAATGCTGCTGTCCATCATGCTACTCTGTGTCTTTGATGTAAGTGATGCGGCATCCCAGCCATAGGTCAGATGGGATCATTTCAGAGTGATCTTTGCCCGGAGAAACCTAATGAAAAATTCTTTTTACTTCAGAAATCGTTAAATAGTCATTAAACACAACACCTAAACATGCTCTGTAGGTAAACAAAAATTCAAAAGTGACATTGAAGAGCACTGTCTTCTCTAATGTAATGCTGTATAGTACTGTAGAAGTTGGAGGAACATATTGCCTTCACATTCGAGGTTGAAGACTAAGCCAAGCAGGAAACCAGAAAGAAGCAGATGGCCATCTACTTTTTTTTCTAGTATTTTGCTTGGCTTCCTCTTCAGTTCTTAAGACAAAGACCATACATTCCTCCAAAATGTTAGTGGAGTTACACCAATCTACACTTCACTATATTCCAGAAGACAGTACTTCTCATAGTCACCACTCTCAGAACCTGAAATTCAACAAAAATAATGTAATTAATTATGTTATGACGTGATGCCTGAAAGCTGGAATGGTGAAGCCAGAGTAGACTTCGTTGCTAGGCAACGACTTGGTAAACAGGTTCCTGCAGCAGTGAATAAACAAGCAACAATTGAGGTATTGTTGAGCTGTAACGATGGAAACGGTGTTTTCTGTAGGATCCACTCTGAGGGTATATAATGAGGATCTCAGGCCATGATATGCCTCTGTGGGGGTGGGTTCAAATACCTCCACCGTGACCCTGCGAGTTGTAGGAGGCGACAAAGAGGGAAGTCTCAAATTTGAGACAGTAATATATGGTCTCGAGTACCAAGGGACTCAGACCCGAGAAGGACTGCGCTGGGAAGGACCAGAAGCATATAAAAAAGACAGACCTGTGCTCTTGTCAGAGAGGGCACCCTCAAAAAACAAGACCATAACTATCAAACAGCAATAAAGATCAGGTCGCAAGCCCCAGATGGGTGCTTTATGCCAAGACAGACTGGCCGACTGACGGCCGGTTGTTAAATTGAGACTCAGACTCAGCTGAACAATAGTTGAGGGACTTTCTTTGGATAGTAGTCAAAGATGGTTGAGAAGAGATGACGAGTTCAGAGATTTGAAAGTCAGCCTGTGAAGAGAAGACTTCATATGTGATAATTGGAGAAATTCTTCTTCTTCTTCTTCTTCTTCTTCTTCTTCTTCTTCTTCTTCTTCTTCTTCTTCTTCTTCTTCTTCTTCTTCTTCTTCTTCTTCTTCTTCTTCTTCTTGTATGGTGCAACATCCCGGTATGGGCCTTGGCCTCCCTTATCAAACCCCTCCATTCCTCTCTGCCCTGCTCTGCTCTCTTCCAGTTCCTTACACCCGTTCACTTTTTCGCATAGTCCATATATAGTCCTGGTCCACCAGGTTGGGGGTTGGGCGAGAGGCTGACGACCTCTCACCATAAAGAACATAAATGTCTTGAAACCTGGAATCAAGCCTCGGAAACCTCAACAGAATTGGAGTAAGTACTTCGTTGAAATCCATTGCCAGGATGCTACCAGTGAAAACTGAGAACTCTAGTGTGTGGGTGCACTGGTGAACTGTGAAGTGTAGAGCAGCATCAGCCTCGTATTGCTTGTAATTACAAGTTGAGTTTAAGTGCAGTAAATCCATACTTCCAATCAAACCCTGTTTAATAGTCACTCCTACACATGACAGTATTAATTAATTTGGACTTTGTCATAAACTCTGGAGTTTGCAAGGTCTTAAGATATGCAGTAAACTTGCTGACTCTTGTCCAATTGTAGGTATTTTAAATAAAAATGACAGTTATGTGGGAATCCCAAGATTTGCACTCAAATGTGTAGTAAAAGTAATAATTACTTTACTGTAGTATTTATTCCTACTTTGCAGTGAAGGTTCACATCTGTTCTGGGTATTCATTCCCTTGATATTGTGACATGTTGAGCTGTTTGTAGGCAACGACTCAGTAAACATGTTCCCTCGGCAATAGATATGCTTGCAACAATAGCAGTACTGTTGGAAACGGTTTTATGCAGTGGCCCATACCAAAGAGTTATAAGGAAGACCCCTGTGGCAATGGAGTCAATTCTGTATGGGAGGCTGTGAAAAAAAAGGACAGGTAGAAGGGAGCCGCCATTCAGAGAGGACTTGAGTGTGGAAGCTGAAGAATCTCCACTCTTAGAAGTCATTACAAGGGAATGGCTGGTGAAGACACAGCAGACTGGAGAAGACTTAGCAGATGCTGTGATGATTAGTTGTGACACTGTAATCGCATGTAGTTCTGAGTCATGCATGTCTAGGCAGTCATTTGGTAGAGGAACTGCTGGAAGTGGTATTTTCTGCTCAGTCCATGCAAAGGGGTTGTATAATGAGGACAACAGCCTAGTTAGAGTTAGTTGAAAATGAAGTTGAGAAGAGAAGACTAGGAGGTCGGTGTGAAATGGCTGCCAGCCTAAGCGTTAGTCAGTTGAAGCACTGAGAGAATTGTTAAGAAGCTGTAACAAGAAGACTTAGCACAGATGCTGAATAATCTCCACTGTTAAAATCCACTACAAGGAAACTGTTAAGACAATTTCTTCAATCAAATTATATAGCTTATTTCTGCAGTTGGATGTTGTGTTTTCTGTCAGAACCCATTCTTCACATCCTTCTGAAGATGTTGAATCAGATATTACATGAATAGGCTTTTAGACTGAGCTTCAGTTTTTTAACATTTTATGAGGGTACTGTATATTATCAGGAATTTGTACTGTTTTCTGTCGGCAATATGATCATGTTCATATATTAACCATAGTCCAAGTGATTTACTGATTCAGAGAGTTTTTGACACCTACCTAATATTGTAAGACTATTTTGATGAGAGTTCATTATTTTAATTTTGAATATGAATATTTTTAAATTATATACTTGTATTTTTATTATTATTATTATTATTATTATTATTATTATTATTATTAATGTATTGCTCATTGTAATTCATACTTTGTCCTTCCAGTTATCATTAGTCCATCAGAAGTTTTTACACTAAAAATATATTTTTGGTAAACTTTTGAGACTTTTTCTGTAACAAGTTTCCTGGTACATGTATTGATGACTTCCTCCAGGTATGTGCATTGCATTTCATCTTCCTTCTCCTGGCTGTGGTGGCACTGTCATTCGGTAGCAGAATCCACACAATTGTGTGTCATGTTGTGTCAGTTCTGGTCTCAGTTCTCCTATTGGTCAAGATGATCTACCAGATCAACTACTTTGTTCATTCAAATTATGCTGTGAATTGTACGGTAAGTTTCAGTTTTCTGGCACAGTTAATGGAATAAATAATACTTCAGGAAATTTTGTAAAAATTTCAGTGATTTTATTATATTGACATTTTATTTTTTATTGGATGTAACTGTACCCTGTCTGGAACCTGTTTGGTCTTGAGATCTGACTTTTAGGCCATGGGTCACAGATTTGTGGCCTGGGTGGATGCATTGTGTATACTTTGCTAGCCAATATATAGTTGGCTAGCAGGCAGTTGTAGATAGATTGGTTCGTATAAAATTCAGTTAACTGTTATGATAATCTTAATGAAGGTTGCTGAAATATAACTTAATACATTTTAAAGAAACTGTGCCTGTGTACAGGGGTGAAGAATATAATGGAAACACTAGAGGTACTGTACATGTTTCTTTATTAACCTTTAATGTCCAAAGTGCACTGATCAGTACACTGATGAGTGTCGTCGTCATAGTCAAAAGTCAAAGTAGCCTGATTTGTGCATTTGGGCATTTAACCCTTCAGCGCAGGAATTTAAATATTGCTGTTGTGGGGCCTCCTGCAGTAGTATTTTTTAATTGCCCATTTAAATTTTGCTCTAAATTATATTATGTATCATAACTTTTTAACTATATGAGATATAATTATGAATTTTTCACTGAAATCATCTTAAAAGATGGTTTTATATTCTTACCTTATAATATGAGCGCCCTGTATCTGAGCAATGGAAGCAAGTGGATTAGAATTTGAGTTTCATATTGTATTTCTTGAAACGTCCATCTAAACATAACCCTGCCTCACATTCACTACACCAATAAATAGATTCTTTCCTTTTACCATGTTTTGCACACACCACACATCTTTTTTGAGGCTTTGCCTTTTTTCCTGTGGCTGGAATACGCTCCAGGAAATGTCATTCTGTGAGTCTTTTAGGCAGCAGCTCAACTGACAGACGGCCGTATACAGGAGGAAGAACACCAGAACCATGTTTTTCCACGAGACCTTGTGCTACTGAAAGTCCAAACTTTAGTGTGTCCATGTTTTTGTTATTCGGGAGACACTGATATATGACCATTGCATTCTGTATTGCTACATTGAGTAGCCTCTTGAATAACTTCTGATACAACTTACTCGTAGTACTCTTCTTTCATTCAAGCAAGTAAGGCTGTAGCATTTGATCCTTCAGATCCACTCCTAGCATGTTTCTGTTGTAATCACAAACAACCAAGGGCTTTGTTTCTTGTTTGTTTGCTTTATTCACACATATAATCTTTGTGGTATGTTGATATCATAGTCACTCCTTGATACCACTGTGAGATCATGCGTTTATTTTTAGGCTGCCTGTCAGAGCTGCAGGAAATTGAATGTTATGTTTACACGAACAGAGAGTGCATTCTTTTCACAACAGACCAGTGCAATTGCATCATGCTGGCATGGTTCATTGCATATTTATGGGCCTTTGAAATTAAGCTTACAGCTTGGCGTACCGTATACGGCAAACCGCAGGTAGGACCATTTAAATACCAGCGTACCGTGTACGGCAAACCGCACTAAAGGGTTAAATGCCGCTAGCTTAAGCTCACACACACGCCACTAGTACAGCATATGCATGATCCTATATATTTATTTTTAAATATAGTAAAATTCAGTATACATACATTTTTTGTTGTTATCTGCTCGACATATATACAGGTTTCAACCCCCATGTTATGTAACTGAATCTCGCCTTTGTGTAATACTCCTCAAAGCACCTAAGGAAGCAGAGTCCCACGTCACATATCTTGCATTTCAACTGCCTTTCAATTTCACCATCTTCCAAACAACGTTTCACTGCCATTGCATGATAAAATGAAAGTACAATATTCAAATTCACTATGAACTTATAGAAAACTGAATGCACCCTGTATCTCAGCTGTGATGCAAGCATTGGGTTGCAACCATAGAAAGGGCAATATTCTCCTGCAGCTGCAATGGCAGTGCTTGGCACTGAAGTAGGGAACAGTGAATATTCCTTCTAGCCTTTCTTGAAAGGCCATGTCTTCACTTTTCTGTCCTTTAGTCAAAGGACTGGAAAATCTGAAGAGTGTAACAAAGATGTGAAACTTGCCAGCAGAGAACCAAATGACTTTATTGCTTCCAACTGTTTTATGGCACCAGAGAATGAGAAAATATTTCAAGTGCTACGAGCCGGAATGTTTTTATGATACAGAACTGCTATGTGAAGAAGTGAGAAACTGTTCTTACGGTATGCATCAAAATTACAAGGAAAAAAAATTTAAAATAGTTTATAACTTTTTGTCTACATAATTTCAAATATTACAGTATAATATGACACTTTGTTCTTTGCTGATAAGAACAAAGTTAATGCCATTCATTTATCATAAAAATTGTGTTAGATACAGCATTTTCATATACAGTGCAAGCACCCTAACAGGAATAGGCATTTAAATGCAGAGCAACAGTGGGCATTTAAACGGGCACCAGCAGCGGGCATTTAAATAAACTCCAGCCAGCTCAAACTACCACCATTTCGAAAGTTCGATGTTTAACCCTTAGGTGCAGTTTGACGTCTCTCTTCGTCTTGGGCATTTAAATCGTTGGCTGCGGTTTGACTGCTACGTTGTCCAGCTGCAGGCCTAATTTGATATGCCCATAAAAATTGATGGGTTTACTGTATTTTGTGAAATTTTTCGCTGGCCTATTGTCAGAAATACAGTGTGTATCGTTACATATGCATGTCTTGCAGCAAATAGCGTGCTGCTTTGAGAAGTTTCAGCACAAAACTCTGGCCTGTATGTTATGCTTCTTAGAAATAAACAGTCGACTGACCATGTTTGCCTTTATCTACTGATAAAATAAGTTCATATTCCATTCAGCAGGTCATATTACCTTCAGCAGGAAATACCAGACCAAGCCATTCATAAAAGGGTGCCCAGAAATGTTGTCTTGCTAGTACACATTATTCGTAATATACAAGGCAGCCAGTTCTTAGAATAACGTCAGAGCACTGTGTTCACCCTCCAGTGAGGAAAGAAGAAAATAACTCATACCTACTTGTATTATCGCTCTGGCTGGTCTCCAGTATATGTATATACATCTACTGAAGCCTTGGATGGAAAAATAAACGCATAGAAGTGACCCCAGCCATGGTAAGACAATGCTCAAATTTACTGCAGCTGAGGTTGCAAGGATGCCTGACTTCGAAAATTTGAGCATTGTCTTACCATGGCTGGCCCTTCTACAAGTCGTGCGCTGGCGGAGGTCGACCATGATATCCACACACCATAAAGATGATATGCGAGAGGTTGTAAATTGTGCAAACAAGGCAGAAGTAAAGCCTGTGGTTGTTTGCGATTACAACAAGAACATGCTAGGGGTGGATCTGAAAGACCAGATGCTTCAACCGTACCTGCTTGAACGAAAGAAGGGTACCAAGTGGTACGTGAAATTGTTCCAAGCAGTTACTCAATGTAGCGATCCACAACAGCATGGTAATCTATTAGTCCCAACCAAACAAAAAGATGGACACTACAGTTCAGACTTTCGCTGGCGCGAGGCCTCATGCAAAAGCACGGTTCTGGGGTTCATCGTCCTGTACACGGCCGTCCGTCAGTTCAGCCACCACCTAAACGACTCACGGGAAGACATTTCCTGGAGCGTCTTCCCCCCTCAGGGAAGAAGTCAGGACCTTACAGAAGGTGTGTGGTGTGCGCGAGAAAGGGCCACAGGAAAGATACTCAGTATTGGTGTAAATGTGAGGCAGCGTTGTATGTAGAATGCTTCAAAGTGTATCATACACTACTGAAATTCTAAACCACATGCTTCCATTGCTGAGATACAGGGCGCTCATATTATAAGGTAAGATTATAAAACCATCTTTTAAGATCATTTTAGTGAAAGTTTCATGTTTATATCTCATATAATTTAAGAAATAATGATGAATAAAAGATTCTCGAGCAAAATTTAAATGGGCTGAAAATATTACCGCCGGAGAGACACGGCAGCGGAATTTAAATGACCACACTGAAAAATGACCGCGGTGAAGGGTTAAAGATTAATGTGGTCTTGGACCAACTTTTGCCTTCAGTACAGCCGTAGACCTCGGAATGGACTTGTACAAGTTTTGAACAGTCTAGTGGAATTTTATACCATTATTCTTGAAAAAGATCTTCAGATTGCCTTAGAGATGTTGGAAGTGGGACTCTGTTTCTCACTGTAGGCTCCAAAACTGACCAGAGTGGTTCAGTGATGTTCAAATCTGTTGATTGTGCTGGCCAGGGAAGATGCTGATGTTCATGTTCATGCTCTTCAAACTGTGACTGCACAGTTCCAGCTGTGTGAAAGGGGGCATAGTCATCTTGGAAAACTGTGTTGTTGTTCAGAAATGTCTGAATCATGGGATGCACCTGATTACCCAACGTGTCCATGTACTTACTTGCAGTAATTCGGGCATGAAGGGTAATAATGGTACCAACAGAACACTGTACCACAATATTGCTGCCCAAACCATCACATAACATCCCCTTGCTTCATTGTTGGAAACAGGAATTTCAGATTGTAGGCTTGGGTATTCTCAAGCATATACTCTTCCTGGTGTAGGGAACAGCATGAAGGACGACTCATCTGACCAGATCACCCATGCATTTCCGGTTGTTTGATGTCCAACTTTATGGATGTGACACCATCATTTATGTATCTAAGCATTACTGTTAGTAATTAGAGATTTAGCAGCTGTAGCCCTACCATAGATGTTGAATTTGTGAAGCTCACATTGGACAGTTCTTATGGAATCAGGGTCTTCAAGATGAATATTCAGTTTTGCTGTCACCCATGCAGCAATAGGTTTGCAATTTTTCAAAACAATCGTCATGTACAATGATCTCTTTCTCTTAATGTTGATTTTCGTCCGCTGTTCCCCTTTAATATTGACTTCTCATGATTCGTGTATGCTGACATAACCTTAGAAACTGTCACTCTCGATACATATAATAATGTGGCAATTTTCTCGTAGATACTCCAGCTAAATGTGCACCAGTGATCTGTCCTCATTCAAAATTGGACAAGTCTCCCGTTTTCCAATTCTCTCACATGGTGCTTCACTCAACACAATCACAAATGCACTTACACAAGCGCTACAGAGTGTAAACAAACATACAGTGTTGCCAACCGAAGTCCTCTCATTGTAGCCAACACAAATTATGTTCCTTAATTTCTTAGTATTTCCATTATTTTGTCCACCCCTGTACGATGGGGTACCCAAAAGAAACCGAACTAATTTTTTTGTGGGCAGAGCTTTTGTAGTACCGCGTTTTGCCGCTATGAGCGCATAGAGCTAACATTCCTGAGTCGATAAGCCGACTACCGTTGCTTCAGAAGGTAAGGACTAGTTTCGGCAGAGTTTATAGTGACAACTGTTTTGTGTGATCGTCGTTTTTGCAATGGCTGATTTTCGTGAACAGCGTGCAGCGGTGAAATTCTGCTTTTTGCTCGGGAAAAGTGGAACAGAAACTCTTGAAATGTTAAAAACGGCGTACAAGGACGATGCTATGGGGAAAACTCAAGTGTTTGAGTGGTTTTCCCATTTCAAAAATGGTGAAATGTTAATTGATGACAAACCTCGTTCTGTGTAAGATTTGAGGCTTTCACGGCAGTGACTATGAAGAAAGCAGTCTTCTGGGATTTGGCACCGTGTATATGTGGTGTTAACCGACGTTTCGGAGGAACGTATCGCCCCCATCTTCAGGGTTGAAGAAAAAGTATAAGTAAATCTGCAAGCGACAACNTGAGAACCGGTAAAAGCAGACAGTTTGGGAATATACACAGCTATGTGAGAGCAGTGAGGGTGAAGGGGGAAGGGCAAGTATACAAGTGAAAGCAGTAGTGTGGGAGGGGTAGGGGAAAGGGAGCTGGGACAAGCGTGGTTTTTGTGTAGGGGAGAGAAAGGCAAGGTTAAAGGCTGGGCACTAATCCGTAAGCTGAGGGGGGTGGGGGTGGTTGTTATGTTGGTTGGTCATGGCCTGTGTGGCCTTCTGGATCTGGCGTCATATCCCGGTGAGGGTTTTTTAAGAGAACAGATGAGAGGTTTCCAAGACTTGCTGAGACAAAACCCCCCCTCTCTGTTCATATTTCCTGGATGCAGTTCAATCTCGATCGAAAAAAATAAGTTGGTTTCTTTTGGGTACCCCCTCGTATATCTTTATTTATGTTAATGTTTTTAAAATGATATAGATCATATTTTAATAATTGTTATTGAAACTTTAGTGAGTGTTGACAGAATCATAAAAAATATGACAGTAAATTAAAGCTTACCACCAAAAATTACAAATGTCAGAGCAAGTGAAATGGGTTATTTGATGCTATGATTTTAACAAGTGGATCTGATGTATAGAAAGATGGCGCAATTGATCAAGTGAAATATGAATCGTAACACATTTCATTCAAGAAGTTTGGTGTTAATTTTTCATTCAGTCACAGGTAATATTTTTTATACTGGCTAAATCAATCATCTATTGGTAGTTGAAATTACACTCCACCATAAACATTTTCTGTTCTTCTGTGTCACACACTTCATTTTGCATTTTCCTTCTCATCCCTAATATGGACATATTTATGGCATGATTTGTCCTATCTTCATCCCATTGCTGCACCTGGCACTGTAGAAAATGGCAAAATCAAATAGTCATTGATGTACCTAATAACAGAGTAAAATGTAAGGTAAAGTTGAAGTGGTGCCATGCATAACCACTAATGCCATGAAGATTTATAAAGGATGTATTTAAAGCTGTGTGCTTTCCTGATATCTCCATTAGATGTAGATGAGTACGTATTTGTCGTTACTCCCTGGGAAATGACTTGTCATACCCAGTGCATAGAAGGGTCACTGGGCATCTGAGCTTGAATGGCTGTGGTGGTAAAGAGAAAAGCATGTGATGCTGCTGGGAATCAAACTCTGATCATTCCATCTATATGCCCTAACACAGTAAAACCTAGTGTTTTGAAGGACTTCTAACTGCTTAGCATACCATTTATTATTCACCATATCCCAGTCCTACTAAACCAGCAAATTTAAATGGCCTCTGTCTTCTGTGTTTTAGTGTGTTATATGGCAGATGATGTTTATTTTTGCTGTGACCTAGTGCATTAACCAGTCAAATTGTTCCTGTCCATACTCTTCTGTCTCTCACAGTGGCACATTAAATTCCCCTGGACATTTAAATTTGTCACTGCGGCCTTTAATTTTATAATTTTTGTTCCATTTTAAAATGCAATATGTCAATCATGTGTCACTATAAAATTATAGAACAAAAAGCCTTTGAAAGACCAATTATCAGACTTCACATACCTACATTATCATTTCTATAGCCATTACATTAAAGTTTATATATATTTATCAATAAAATTCTGTCCTTTGGCTCAGTTCTCAAAAAATCTGCTACTGTCACCACTGACTTTCATTTCCATTCACACTATGTGATCTCATATGTATGCCGTAGTCATTCACATTCTGTATACATGGTCTTGACCGGCATGTGGTATTTAGAAATGAAACACAATCATAGTTCGCTGACATCTGTCTTGCAAAAACACACACTCCCAGCTTGGCTTATTGCAACACTGGGGTTCGCTCATTGACAAACAGAGTTTCTTATTGCCATGTGGGCAAGCTCAAGGCTGGTATGGATGAATGAACTGAACTGTTCTTCAAAATATCACTGCAAAATTGAAATATTTTACAGACTATAAAATCATCACTAAAATGATTATACCACTGGAAACATTACTGCATCTCAGGTGGCAGATACTGTGAATACTTTATAATTATATATATTATATAATTATGTAATACCAGCCAAGCAATGGGTCCTAGATTTTAGTTTTAGATTAAATGTGTTTTCTAAAATTTGTGGGCAATGACAGTGATTACTCTCTTTATTCTGTAGGAAAATGATACTACAGGAAATGACGCAGATTGGCTTGGTCTATACAAGAGCCACTCAGATCATACACTGCCAGAAATACTGAAAGGGTATATAGGTAAGTCATTACAAATCTACTCCAGAATTATATCTTTGATTTGTACCATAGAAAGGGATAGGGAAACTGTTTAGTCAAATTTAGAGCCATCATCCTCATGACAAAAGGCATGCACCATACTCAGGCACAGAGATTTGTGCTGTGACTGAAGGAGTTAATTGGTTAGTGATAAATAGTACATAATTTAAAGTACAAATTAATTGACAACCCATTGTGTAACTGCTAGGTTTGTCAGTTTTAAACTGTTTATGTGTTACTGTTCTTACTTAAGTGCACATTTTTATCATTTTATTTCTTTATATTCTGTGAACTTTATAATAAGTAAAATTAAAATGGCACTGTGCAACCACCTCCTTTCCCATTGCTGAATACTGTTTCCACGTGATGCTCTGCAAGTTGAAACTCAGTATACCTCCTTCTAATCAATGACTTCCTCATGACAAACTTTAATACATAGGCTAAAACTGTACCTTATACTAGGAGCTATGTAATTGAGTGTCCACTTAATTTTATTCCTTACATTACCAGATTTTTGCAACCTGATGGTAATAGTTCGGCTGAATAAGCTCATTAATGCTATTTGGAATAAGGAAGAATTGCCTGAGCAGTGGAAGAAGCATATTATTGTACCAGTTCACAAGAAGGGCAATGAAACTGACTGTCATAATTACTGTGGGATATCACTGCTGTCATCTTCATACAAAATTTTAACCAATATTCTTCTCTCAAAGTTAAGTCCATATATAGATGAAGGTGGGGATCGTCATTGTGGGTTTTGGCATAAGACATCAGCTAGTGATCAGATCTTTTGCATTTGTCAGATACTGGAGAAAAAGTGGGAGTAAGATGAGACAGTACGTCAGATATGTGTAGACTTAAATATAGCCTATGATTCAGTTAGGAGGGATGCACTCTACAGTATTCTCATAGAATTTGGTGTACCCATGAAACTAGTTAGGTTGATTAAAATGTGTTGAAACGAAATGTATAGTGAAGTCCATATAGGTAAAAATTTGTCTGATAATTTTCCTATTCTGAATGGTCTAGAAGAAGGAGATGATCTGTTGCCACAGATTTTCAACTTTTTTTTAGAATATGCCATTGGGAAGGTTCAAGAAAACCTGGTGGGACTGAAATTGAAGGGGACACATCAGCTGCTGGTCTATGCTGATGATGTGAATCTACTGGGTGATAAAACGCACACACCATAAAGAAAAACACAGAAAGTTTAACTGGTACAATAAGGAGGTTAGTTTGAGGTAAACACAGAGAAAACTCAGTATATATTGCTGTCTCATCACCAATATGCAAGACAAAATTGTGACATAAAGATAACTAACAGATATTTTTGAAAATGTGGCACAATTCAAATATTTGGGAGCAACAGTAACAAATCAGAACTTGATTCTGGATTAAATTAAGGGGAGATTGAATTCAGGTAATTCTAGCTAACATTCAGTTCAGAACCATTTGCATTGTATGCTGTCTAAAAACATAAAAATTAGAATATCCAAAACTATAATTTTACCTGTAGTTCTGTATGGGTGTGAAACTTGGTCTCTTACATTACAAGAGGTACATAGACTGAGAGTGTTTGAGAACAGGGTGCTGAGGAGAATATTTAGGCCTAAGAGATATGAAGTGACAGGAGATTGGAGAAAACTGCATAATAAGGAACTTCATAACTTCTACTCTTCTCCAAGTATAATTAGAATGATCAAGTCAGGCAGGATGAGCTGGACAGGAATGAGGGAGAAGAGGAATGCATATAGGATATTGGTGGGAAAGCCATAAGGAAAGAGACCACTGGGAAGACCAAGGTGTAGGCAGTTGGACAATATTAAAATGGATCTTGGAGAGATAGAATGGGATGGTATGGACTGGATCGATCTGGTTTAGGATAAGGACAAGTGTAGGGCTCTTGTGAACGTGTTAATGAACCTTTGGGTTCTGTAAAATGTTCATGAGAAGCTGCTTGACTAGTGGTTTCTCAAAAAGGGCTCATCTCCATGAAATTATTTAGTAGGCGGTAATGGTTGAAGCACTAGACTTCTGTACCAGACTTCTCGATTTTAAAGTGTGGATGTTTGGTCATATCTTTTCCTTACTTTATCTCTGGCAAAGGTAAAAATGTGACTAGGAGGATTACTAAGGCACCACTGTGATTTAAAATATCCATTTGACTGTAAGTCCCCTGTCCTAGTCTTGTTGTTGTTATTGTCAGCGAGGAAAGTGGAATCTGTCACATACAAGCCCTCACCTCAGAAATGGACTGTACTAGCAGACTTCAGTGTCTGTATTCATCTAATAGAAGGTGCGTAGCAGTCAGCTTCTCTTGAAACCTGACATAACGAAGACCATTGTCTGCTTCTTTGATGCTTCAAGAATCAAATGTTCACACTGTCATGGAGTTGATGCTTTTGAGTATATAAAATAACTGAAAGATATGTTGCCTATAGAGAACAGAGGTTTTCAGATGTATTATCTTCGTCGTCGTCGTCCTCCTCCTCCTCCTCCTCCTCCTCTTCCTCCTATTCTTTGCACCACCACCATCACCACAGCTACTACTATTACTTTTGGTTAGACTGATATAGCCTGTTTTTGAAGAAATGGAGTTGGATCAGTGCTTCTTTGGTTGTTCTGAACTTACTCCGCCTTTTGTTATATTATCTCTCACAGTCAAATGCTTCATGATTTTATGTAATTGACCTTGCTGTTCATTTGTTGAAGACTGAAATATTTTGTAGAGTAATCAACAGTCATGATACTATATCAAGCAGACTTTCTTCTTTGTCTTCAAGGAGTTCATTCTGTTATGTTATTCTATAAAATTACCTTTAAAATTTTTCCTAAACTTAAATTATATGAGACCATATATAGTGCACAGTTCAGTAGTTCAAAAATATTTGTTGAATTGTATGGCCTGTGATGGCTTTAGGAGCCGAAACATAGAGCGCGATGTACTAGCATAAGACCATAAACTCATTATTACTCAGTGAAGTGTGAGTGAGTTGTGTTGAGACAGGAACAGTTTTAAAGGTATTTTTTTCTTTGTACTGTATTTCATTGAATAAAGAACAACTCAAGATATGTTTCAAATAAAATCTGTAGATTGTGAATGTGATTTTTTTTATTTTATGTACAGTTTTTTCTTATGATGAACTTTTCATGAGAACATTTGTAAGTTTGATTTGAATTTCTTGCAAAGTAATTTTTGTATTGGACCAGCATGTGTGAAATTGAAATTTTTGTGACAGCTTTTAGCATAAACCTATAGTAACAAATTTCATCAAAATCTGCTGGGACATTGCACAGCTGAAATATACAACCAGTAGTTGGCTGTTTTTGATGTAAGCCATGGGAACATTAAACTAATCTTTGCGTGATTCCATTTCCAGTCATCTTACTAACCTAATTTAACAGTAAAATGTTGCAGGAGCATTCAGCCAAATGAAAATTTATGAAGTGCACTGGAAGAGATGGGTTAGGTATGGTTTGCATTTGACCCCTCCTCCTACTGCATGTGTTGCAGATCATCATGTGAGATGTATTGATGACAGTTCTTCTGAAGTTATATTCTAATGTTGCAGGTTTGATTTTCTTGGCAACATTAATGGCTGTGGTCAGGGTTCGGCAACTCTACAAGCGCCAACTAAGCGGTGAACTAATTTCCCGCCCTCATATAATGTTCCAAAACATACAGCGTTGCCACGCAGATCGTGATCTTCGAAGCTGTTTTAAGTATCTCCTCAATTATGGCTTCTACAAGTTTGGTATTGAGGTAGGTAAAGTGGTAGCTCTCAGGCAAATTTATTTACTTCAGTGTTGGTAGCACTTGACTAAGACACCACTGGTTCCTCATCACAGTTCAACTGCTGTTGAATTCGGTTTTTTTCCCATATTGTTAGTATGTATATTATCCTTATTCTGATTAATTTTCTTTCTTTCTCATGTATGGTTTAACAGCATATCATCAAGCTGACCATGCTTATTGATTTAATGCTATTTAGTGTCTGCATCCCCTGTATGTCTTCATGGCACAGTGCTTAGCAGAAGAATGACTTTCGCTTAGCCCTTTGATTGCCACATTTGTACAGCTACAATTCCCAAGGCTGTATCTGAAATTTGGCAGTTTTACTATATATCCTCTGTCATATGCATGGGATGGCAGCTAACTTTAACTTAGATTTTAGAAGTGTTGATGAGATTAGTATTGAAGATATTGTGGCATATTTACTCCAAGCAAGAACTGTGGAGTTAGACAAACAGCCATTGCTAGTGAATAGCTCTGGAACAAATTTGTTTTTAGGCAATGATTGCAAACAGATGGGTTCTTGTGGCAACAGTATGCATGCAACAGTGGAGGTACTCTTGAAAATGGTGTTTTCTACAGTGGTCCATGCCAAGGTCTTATAAGTAGGCCAACTGGAGCAGGAATTAGGCAGTTGGAAGGGAGCCACCATTCAGAGGGGACTAGAGCCTGGAAGCAGAGGAATAGTCATTGTTAGAAACCATTACCATGCAACTACTAGTGAAGACACTGCAGACCAGAAAAGACTTAGCCTGTGTGACAGTGATCTGTAAAGTGCAGTCATTAGTGGGGAGTGTGTAAGTGGTCAATAAATCCAATGTCCAATCCAAAACTCCAGTGAGAGTAACTCTTACACTTGATAATATGTATATATATCATCCACTAGGCTATTGATATTAGGTGGTCATTGTTATTCTGACCTTCCTGTGGTAACTTAGCCCGCCACCATCACCCTCAATTCTGCTGTCTACAGACAGGCAAGACAGCTTTTATTTATTTTCATTTTCCTTGTGACACCATCTATGAGCCGATTGTATAGAAAATGTGGGAACCTCAACATCTCACAACTCTATGGGCCTCCACGGCCTGTTACAGGGATACCTTTACTTTTTTCTTTTACTCTGACTCATTAAGGTGCTACAGTATGAGAAGTACATGGCCATGAATGAGTGAGGGAGTCATATTGATAGAACAGTCACACAGGCGTTAAGTGACTGGAACCGAATCCTTAGAAACTAAGAAATGGCGTTTATGAGTAGCCCACAGAAGGAAAGTATAACAGATGTCTCTATAGAATAGTGGGGAAAATTTTAGTCTCACTACTGCTATAGGCTGGCTCAAAATAAAGTGGTATTCCACTAACAAAATATTGTGGTAACCAACTCAACCACCATCTGTACATTATATTTCAGGATGTTTTATACAATAAGAGACATTCATTTTGCTAAATTCTGCAATGTTAGGCATGGTGAAGAGTTATCACTCTATACCATTTATTGAAAATTCCTGAAGTATATGAAAACCATCTTCTGTTTTTGTGACCACTAGTAGTTTGGAAGGAAATGCCCATTCCAATGTGACTATTGCATGAAGTATCAATGTGGTCATCACATAGCAAGCCAATGATTAATTGACATGTTAACAGTGCATTTTACAGTCACTATCTGTTGTAATATATATGTCTTGTTGTACCTTTCTTTTGTTTCAGATTTGTCTAATGGCAACTGTAGCTTTGATTGGTACTCGAATGGATCTGTATGCTGTCCTCTATGGAGTGTGGCTTTGTGTTTTTGTCATCATGGAGAGAGAGAAACTGGCTAAGATTTGGGGCATTTATCAGGTGTTCATTGTAATGCTGATACCCATTCAGTATGCTATGGCAGTGGGCTTGCCACCTGCACTTTGCATTGGTAAGCAATGAATGCCATTGTCACCTTGAAAGGGTATATAACAAGCATACATTAAAGTTAATTTCTTTTGCTCATATACATTCTATCATAAGTTATGGTATAATTTTTGGGGTGGCTCTTCTTGTGTTAACAAAGTTTTTATATTGCAGAAGAACGTTATTAGAATTATAACGAATTCTAGACGCAGAGAATCTTGTAGGGACATTTTTAAGAATTTGGAAATAATGACATTCTACTGTCAGTACATATGTTCATTACTTTTATACACATTTAATAATAAACATTTATTTAATTTTAACAATGAGATTCACAAATACAAAACTATAGCCCTCAATAATTTATGTTTACCTGCAGTTAACCTAACAAAATACAATAAAGGCGTGTACATAGCAGGTATTAAAGTTTTTAACCATCTTCCTCAAACAATAAAAATGTTGGCTACTGATGTGAGAAGTTTTAAATCTGCATGAAGAAGTTTTTATATCATCATTCTTTTTATTCCACGAATGAATATTATCAATATAATTTGTCATAAGTGTGTATATTTGTAATGTACTTAATTCGGTTAATATATGTAATTTAAATAAAATTATATTAATTCAAGTTTTATAGTAAGTTATTTTTAAATTATGTTTATTAATTAAAATCTTATTAAATTTTTACTTTATATTATTATTAATGTTAATCGATTAATGTAAGTGATTTTAATTATGTGACTCGTGTAATTTTGTATATGTATCTTGATATATCTATTTTCACATCCTAGGTTTGTTACCTATATGGATATATGGAAAATAAAGGAAGTGAATGATTGAATGAATGAATATAACTGACATTATTCTTTGTTAAAGTTTGTATGCCACTTTTTAAGGAAGAGTGGCAGTTGCATTTTTATTATAAGTGTTATGAAATATTAGCTAGTAATGTGAGGTAACATACCATGAGCCATATTTGCACGTATGTAAACCATACTTCTTTGACAAAAATTTACCTCAAAAATATTGGTGCAGCATATAAAGAACTTCTCCACTTCCTCCTCATGATTAGTAAAATGTACATGACATCACATCCCAGAAACAATATTTCCTCCTCCCCCCTCCCCCTCCTCCTGTTTTTGTACTGGTGGATGGATGAAAGTGTCTGTCTCAGTACAATTTTTTTCCTTTTCAGTTTCTTACAAGTTCCTTCCTCTCTTCTTGAAATTTTCTTGTCTGGATCGCTCTATAGGTCTGTTTTCATTAAATCTTAATTATAGTGCCCTTTTTTTGTATCCGTTTTATGGCAAAACCATTGTATCAGGAATGTTTCGGGGGGTAGAGTGCTGCTGGTGTGTAAGGCTGACGTCCTCACCACCATCCATGAGCCAACTGCCTACAAAATGTGGGTGCCTCGACATCTCACAACCTTGTGGGCCTCCACAGCCTGTTACAGGGATAGCTTTACCTTTTATATATTGTTTCTCTGTCGATTTTGTCTTCTGAATTTATTTAACTTTCAAAATAAATAAATACTTCCATCTTTTCATCTGTTATGCCCATACCTTCTATTCTGGTATGCGTTCAGGCTCTGTGAAATCCTTATAGCATATTTTGGGCCATACTCATTTTCAGTCTGTATTCTGTTAATGCAGTTTTTCTTCAGTTTTCTATTCATATTTTTGTAAAAACAAACACAGCATCAAATATTAGTGTTTTGATGTCTGGGTTTTTCTTTGCTCTTGTTCTGTTAGCAGTTTCACCCATCATGGCATTAAACATGAACAGAAATTGTCAAAAGAGTGAGATCCTAACATCTGAAACTGTTGAACCCGTGCAGCTGCTATGTTGTTAAGTCAGTAATTGTAACATTTGACACTGTATAATATATGCAGTTGACATGGTGTCATTAAATGAACCATGAAGCTCACTGTTCTGTGGTGTACACTAGTTGATCAAGTGATCCATATAATTTCATTTTTTTTTTCAACGTATTAAATCTTCAGACTGGTTTAATATACTCAGACATACACTTGAATATTGCAGTCTGATTAATAGAACAGTGAAATTTTCCATGTTTTAGAATATCCTTGGAACCAGTCACTGATCCTGAGGAATCTACAGGAGTGGATGTTCTTGCCTGATCCAGTACATCCCCCTGCTGCATATAAACTGGTCTGTAAGTAGGCTTTCTTTTTTTAAGACTTGAAGTTTTCATGTTAATCCATACTCATTGCAGACTCTTCTGGTTGTCATACCATATAAAGTCATAAATTTTAACAATGTTTTGGAGGAACTTACTGCCTCTTACTGAGATCACTGCATGGCAGTGGCTTTAGTTATGATCTGTCTTTTAAACATGACTGATAAGATCCTGTATTGCAGTTATGTTTACATCATGCTCTCCAATCACAGTTCATGACTGTTGATGCTATTCCTGACCCATCGAAAATCATAAAGGTCTTCTGTATTCCTGTTTAAACTTCTCAATATAATTTCTATCACTTGGCAGTGTGTTCTCTTGCAGTGGCAGTAATTTCATTATTTCAACATTTTGAAATATCCAGAAGACTATAATGAACTTTTTCTGAAGGTTTTATCCATAAATATCTTGAGATGGAAGTACATACTGTGTGTTGGTAATAAAATGAGAATTTGAGTGCAGCATACAATGAAAGCTATTTTGCATAATGTCAGTATCATTGTTGTCTCATGTCATTATTATCATTTCCCACTGTTATACTTGGTTGTCCAGTTTCAGACACTAAACAGGACTGAGAAAACTACTACATTATATAGTACACAAAATTACCAGTGGCATTCTTTAGAGTCTGATAAGCCTACTTAGAAATAGGAATAATGAAATGTAGTTAGTGAAAGTCTCTCATATCATGTTTCAACAAAGGCTGTGATAAGGGGTTTACGTACTCTTGGCAGCTGTCATGAAGATACCAGCCTCTGGGCTTCGCACAGCTGCCAGGAGTGTTGATAATATTGTGACATGTTGCGCAACGGAGAACCCCTCCCTACCCAGCAGCAAATCTAGCCAGCGGTGAGTTACGAGTAAGAGTGTGATACAGTGATACATAGCTCCCCTGCTGTAAATGTGTAGACTACTGAAGACAGAGTGAACTGATTTGCGCATAGGGTTATAAATCGTGAAACCCCGCAACTGTGTGATAAGTAATTGTAGCCGTTACTTGTAGGTTGTTGAATAAACCAATTAACAATCCAAACGGCTTCTTCAGTAACGAAACACGTTTCAATATGTTTGTCCCGTCAGATCAGTAGAGTCAGGATATCTTTCCCTCAGGGTACAGGTTGCTTTGGTGACTGGGATGGGGTTTCACACTTTGGGAGTGATGAATGACTACACTACTTGAAAGGAACGAATGTGGTACAGTTTTAGTATGTCAATATTTATGTCTGCAAAGTTACACCAGTCCTTCATGAGATTTGCACTTTATCAGATTACACTTCCATCATAATTGAAGGTCTTCATGAACCTCTCAGCTCTTTCCCATGGGCCTCTCCTGTCATAATTATCACTTTAACTCCCTGTATTACCGACCTTTGTGTCAGTTGTCACCACACCATGATCATCACTTTGTAATCCTCTTGACTATCATACTTTCTAATTCTCTGTTCAACAGTGCACCTCTCATAATTATATCACTCTTCAACTAAGGAACTGGAAATCTGACTGCCCACTACTCACTATGTAAGACTCCAACTGTAATCACTTGTATTCAGCTCTAACTAACTGTAGTTCCCTGTATTCACCTATCCCTCTGTATCTGACTAGGCCTAACTGTATCAGACTTCAGCTGTAACTAACTGGCCCCCCCTAGCTGAGACTTCTTTTATAACATCCAGGTAGTTCTGTGTAACAGCCCAAGAGTGGCCATTAATGGAAAGATGTGGCCAAGGTATAATGCGAGGCACGAGCCCTGCATTTGATTTGATAAGGAGATGTTTACCTTAAACGTTTTCAGGTTTCAAAGGACAAGTGTAATTAAGTTGAGTCCCCTCCAGCCAGGTTTTGCTCAGTATGAAGTCACAGACTGTTTCCCCAAAATACCTCCCTAGCATGACGGAAGATAACATTTAAAGCAAATTGATGATGCTAATGACAGTGGTAGCACCATGGAGAGGATACCAGCCTCAGGTGAAGCGTATGATCGTGTCTCCATGATTGTCTCATCATACTTAAATTTAAGAAACTTTCTGGCAAGGGAACTATGATTACAGGGGATAGGGGAAATATTCCATTTATGATCTGCAAACTAGGCCTTATTACAGATCAGTATTACTGAAAGTCTGAATTTCCAGAGAGCCTTTTAAAAGTCTCCCATAACAAATTTGAACAAAATCTGTGCAGTGGTTTAAGGGGTGCATGCAAAGTCCATTTGTAGCCTTATGTACAGTGAGTAGGCGTTATTGTAGATAGATATAGCTGAAATTTTGAATTTCTGGACAGTGTTGAGTGAATATGGTGTATATTTAAATTTTAAGAAAATCTGCCTAGCACCAAGGCACTGATACTGGGCCATTGACGGACAGAGGGACATAACCTTGACATAAGGCTTTATTCTTAATTTGTAAAGAATGCCTAAAAATGAATCTATCAGTATCTTCTTTGAAGACTTCCTTGGTATCTTCTGTTCTTGGATCTTTTGAGTTTTTTCAATGGTCGTTTGTCAGTGACCTCTTGCACTGTCTTCTCTAATGTCGTATGAACTCTGAAATTACAAATTTTGCCATTATTTCTTCAATTCTGTTATCATACAGAAGAGTATAACGGTCTTCCTTATGAAAAGAATTTCAGATTACGATGATCTTCTCTTAGTAGTACTCCTTATGGTCCAGTCATGAAAATATTGATTTAGTTCTTCAAAGGAAGATGTTGCTGTAATATTTGTAGGTTGTGAGCTCTGAAATAGACTGAAACTGGCTTGGGTGCAGTTTTGTAATGACAGTGCTCAGCTTTCAGGTTTATTGCAGCAGATTTCCTGAACACCAGTTTTCAGTGACTGCAGACTATTTAGGGCAGAGTGTCTGAGGTGGTTATAAGGCAGCCAAGTACAGCAGGGTTTTTTTATAATTTTGAGACTAAAAATTTCTGTTTGATCATGTTTTGCTGAACAGGTGACTTTGTGTTACTGATGCTGGTGTGCCGACAGAGTCTTGTATTCCGGATAGAGAGGCGTTATGCTGGGCAAATCTATGCAGGTGGAAGTAACAAGAGTATCCTAAAGGAAACAGAACAGCCAGGTTTTGTTAACCCTGTGCCTGATCACATATCTTATGTCAGGTAAGAAGTGATAGTTTTTTTAAATCCAAATTTTGAAAGCAATACTTAATTTAATGCAACTGTAGTACACTGCACAATTCTTAATTATATTTTACCCCTTTTATTCTGATGCCAGTATATGTGAAGTTATCCTATAGGAATTGTTGGAATATTGTTGACCATTTCTTAAAGAATCATTGTAAATTTGACCCTTTCGTATGTGACTAGAAATCAAAATGAGCAACTCTTATTATGCAAAGGTGTCTCATATTGAATTTGACAAAAATTCGTAAACATTTATGATATACAGTCAACTATCGATTATCCGGGGGCGGACTAACCGGTTTGCAGCTTAACCGGTGCTACTGAGGCTTTTTTGAGGCTTATATGTTGTTTAATATTCTTTCAATTTTGTTTCACATGGTGAGTTGTAACACTATTTTCACACTAGTGTGAACCGAGCTCTGCATTCTTTGGTCCCGTTATGCTAACACAATGTTCTAGGGTATGGGTGAAAGAATGCAAGGATTTGTGGAAAGTTTCAAGGACAGATACACCGCACCAGTTGGTCTCTTTGTATCGATCTTCAAGTGCGTTAGCAAAATGTCAGGGTGTAAAAGGAAGCGTGTTGTGTTAAGTATTCAAAAGAAACTTGTGTGAGCCAGGCTTCGAAATGTTAAGCAGTGACGAAACTGTAAGTTAAGTGGGGGTGCAGTCAGAAGAGCGGGAAGAAAGTGAGAATGAGGAAGAGGTGGACAGTGCTGCTAGTAAGAAAATATCACATGGTGCTGCTCTTAATCATTTGGAATCCTTACTAGACTATCTTGAGAGTGAAGAGAACAGTTTATTAAGCGACAAGCTAATATTACGTAGGCTTCGTACAGATATCCGTAAAAAGGAAAATGCCACAAAAAAGCAAACAACAATATTAATTTCTTTTAAGTGTTAAGTGTGAATATTCATAAAAAGTGTTGGATGTTGTTGAACACTGTGATTGAAATAACTAATTCACACTTCAGTATAATGTAAAAAAAAGTATTAAATAGGCCATGAGATGACATAAAAATGAGGTTGCGTAAATTTAAATACAGGCAGGCCTATAGCATTATGAAGGTACAGTATTACAGTACTACTTTTAATAACATTTGTCTTAACCAGGTTTTCGATTAATCGTGATTTCCATGCCCACCATTATCCAGGATAATCGAGAGTTGACTGTATTTGAGAGAATCTGATTACAATCTTACACTGACGTTTGAAGTCAGTGAATGGAACTAACAATAAAAATGTCCAACCAGTGTTATGTATACATCTCTGATATAAAAAAAATTAACCGAAACTTTGATATTGTTTATGAAATAAGCACGAAAAGTTAATTTATGACCTTGCGTAAAGTAGGCTTTGCTGTGAATCCATGTGGCTGAAAATCCAAATGGATGCCCAACTTTTAGTGAAAGTCTCCACTGTTGAATTTTAAGGAAATCTGTTTAACAGTTAGGCTCTGATACTAGGTGAGAGATGGACTGGCATGATCCACATATATTGTATTCATTTTCTTCATAAGGAATACCTAATATATGTCTGTAATAAGTATGGAACATTTCTTGTGAGTGACAAAAGGCGGCAAGAATTATGTCTAATGGAGATGTAAGAACTAGGCTTTACTGAAAAGAGCAGTAAGTACTATATCTTAAAACTTCAATTCAGGCTTCTACCAACAGAAGCAATAATTTTGGTTCTTACTATGGAATAGTACTTTTTCTATTGTGTTCAGAGATTCATAATTTTTGCTGATGTAACTGGTAGTAACAGATGATGGGATTTTACTGTAATGTATATGTGAAAATAGTTTTACCAGTTGTTTATATGATGGTGGAATATGACTTTGAAACCTTTCATATTAACCTCAATAACCAAATTTACTTCTCCAGATCATGGCTGGATATTGCAAAGCGCTGTTTTCTGTCATCCTTTCTCTGGGTAACACTGGCCATTGTTTTCCTGGCTGGCACAAACCGAGTGAATATATTTTCGCTGGGGTACCTTGTGGGTGCCTTTGTGTTTTTGTGGCAAGGAGAGGAGATATACCTGCGACCTGTGCCCTACATCTTGAAGCGTTGGAACACACTGTTGGGCTACAATGTGGCTATCATTATGATCAAAGCTTTACTGCAGATCATTGGCTGCATATTCCTTCAGGAAGTGACGAGTCATGCTTGCTGGGCCGCACAGTTATTTGGAATAACATGTATCAGGAAGTTTCCTGCTTCAGGTGTATCATCACTTACAGTTAGTGGTAAGTAAGAACAGTGTTTGGAATTCAGGGATCCATATGCAGAAACTGACAAAGCTTATCCCCTAATGTGAATGACTGTCTTGAAAAACCTTGTATCATGTTCTGTTAAATCCAGTTTTTAAAATTTGTGACCATAGCAGTGATCCACAAAGGCAGTAATTACTGACTAGTTGAATAACTATCATGTCCCCAAGAAAACTCTCTACCCTGGAAATTACTTTGTTAGTCGTGGGGTTATTAATGTTTTTAGACACAAGAAATACGTATTACATTGCTGCATAAACCCACATTAAATGTACCTGCTTTCAAGACCAAGAAGGCACAATCCTAAACATTTATTTTTAAATGTAGTAACCACCAGATTGACTTGAGTAAAACCCTACTAGAGGAATTAAAATTATACCTAAGCGAACAACAACAAAAAAGAGTTATGCCAAAACTCATCCATGAGTCACTACTTTTATTGCAGATTCTGCAGGTTAATGTGTTAAAAATATATAGTAATATTCAATGTGCATACTTTTTTTGTTATCTACTTGACGTATATATAGGCTCTGCCCCCTGCATCATCTAACTAAATCTTGCCTTTGTGTTGTGCTCCTTGAAGCACCTGAGAATGCACAGGCCCACGTTAGATTTCTTGCACTTTGTGTGGTTTCTTCTCCTCTTCCCATGGGCAGAACAAATGTGACAGTTGATTCTCTTCTCTGAGTGGGTTGGCCAGTGATGTTGATTGGCCCCCTGTGGGTGAAATATTGCAGATGAAAAAGTAGGAGGTCATTTCCCAAACAACGTTATTTGCCATTGTATGATGAAATGAAAGTACAGCATTCGATTTCTCTATGAACACAGAGAAAACAGATTGCACTCTGTATCTCAGCCACAATGCAACTGTCTGTTTACGACCATAGAAAGGGCAGTAATCTCTTGCAGCTACAGTGGAAGGTCTTAGCACTTAAGAAGGGACCATCAGATTGTTCCCTCTAGCTTTTTCTTGAATAGCCATGCTTTCATTCTTCTGTCCTTTAGTCAAAATAGTATTAAAAAATCTGAAGATTGTAACAAAGATGTAACATTTTCCAGCAGAGAACCAAATGATTTTATTGCTTCCATCTGTTTTATGACACCAGGAACTGCTAAAATATGTCAAGTGTTACAAGCAGGAATGATTTTATAATGCAGAACTACTCTGTGAAGAAGTGGGAAACCATTTTTACAGTACGCATCAAAATTAAAAGAAAAAATTTGAAAATAGAGTATAACTCAAAAATCTTTATTAGAATCTGTCACAACACAATAACGAGGCAGTCGAGGTCAGTATTACCTTAGCTACATGTTTCAGCTTTTGAAACCATCATCAGTCAAATACATAATTATTACACTCACAAACTATCAAACTACATTTCAATATGATGGTACAGTAGTGCCGGATACTTGACAGATATGTTACACTATAATAATACAAGGTATAAATACAATAAAATTAAAAATTATTATGAAAATGAAAGTTATACAATTAAAAATATGGTTAAAAACTATTCATGTAATATTGCATATTATGTTCATGTAATATTTCATATTATGAAGTCTCTTGTTGCAATCATATTGTTATATTCCAGTGGACATGTAGCGGTATTATTCTTGTCTTGTACATGTATGGATTGGTTAACTGTTTGGAGGCCCATGGTATTAGTGCAGTATTATTTAATATTTATCTGGAAATGATATGACAATAATAGCTATTAAGCTTATTGTTATAAACTTTTGATTTGGAGTTGACTTTATGGTTGTACTGTTTACTTACTGTTTGTCCAGATTCCATGCAGTTTATTTCCAAAAGCCAGAGTCATACATACATTAATCTTCAGTCACAGAAATCTAAGGCCCAGAATATTAGCTTATAATTTCAGGATTCTAAAGTGCCTCAAGACAAAATATTAATCTGTGACCCTGAAATTATGAACTGTCCTGCATTATGTGAAATGGTGGTGGAAGCTGCTTTCCCATGTGGGGGGCGGTTGGAAAGGTGCCTGAATCTCCAGGTGATGGATGTTCTTATGCTGTTCTATTATTACCTGCTCCACCAAAGTACCTTTCTGATATTCCGTCAGACTTCTGCAACTTCCCAGATGTAGATTATTAATAAAATGAAGAAATCAGTCTTCTGGGATTTGGCACTGTGTATATGTGGTGTTAACCGACGTTTCAGAGGAATGTATCACCTCCATCTTCAGGGTAGAAGGAAAAATATAAGACATCTGCAAGCGAAGAGACTGTGAGAATCAGTTAAAGCAGTCTGGTGTTGGAAATATACACAGCTATGTGAGAGCAGTGAAGGAAAGGGGGAAGGGCAAGTATACAAGTGAAATCAGTAGTGTTGGAGGGGGGGGNAGCAGGGTTTTGTGTTGGGGGAGAGAAAGGCAAGGTTAAAGGCTGGGCACTAATCCTTAAGCTGGGGGGGGGTTGTTATATTAGTCAGTCATGGCCTGTGTAGCCTTGTGGATCTGGCATCTGCCGGGACAACATCAAAGCAGTGGGTCTGCCTCCAAACAAATTATCCAATTTCCTCCAGCTGGTTAAAGATAGCCTGGGCCTAAGGACACAGGGTGTATACAGTATGCCATGCGAGTGCAGCAAGGTCTATATTGGGCAGACAGGCCACTCCGTGGACATGAGGTTGAAGGAGCATCAGCGGCACATCCATCTCGAACATCCGGGCAAGTCGGCCGTAGCTGAACACAGCATCGATCTGGGACACCGTATTCAGCTTCAGAATACCTCCATCCTCACCACCAAGACCCGCTATATAGATCGCATCATTAGGGAAGCCATTGAGATTGAACTCCATCCCNGACACTACTGATTTCACTTGTATACTTACCCTTCCCCCCTTCCTTCACTGCTCTCACATAGCTGTGTATATTTCCAACACCAGTCTGCTTTTACCGGATCTCATGGTCTCTTCACTTACGGATTTCTTATATTTTTCCTTCTACCCTGAAAATGGAGGCGATACGTTCCTCCGAAACGTCGGTTAACACCACATATACACGGTGCCAAATCCCAGAAGACTGCTTTCTTCATAGTTACCACCGTGAAAGCCTCAAATCTTACATGTTAATAAAATAATTGACTGTTTCTTACAGATTTGACACAGTGTAATGTACCAAAAGAAAATAGTGGTCTTATATGGGATGGTGTATGTTTCGGGTGCCTGATTATGATGAGGAGGTTGTTCAGCAGCTACTATTTCATACACCAGATTAATGAGAACAAGGCCATGACTGTTCTTGCATCCAGGTAAATTTATATATAGTTTGTATTAATTTTATCGAATGTGATTGTTTGATAGCCTGTTATAAGGACAAAGATGACATAAGTTTCAAGTTCAAGTTCTACAAGGGACAGATATTTCTGCTCTTCACAACATGTTGTGTATAGTTTCCTTTCACAAAATTATAATCCATTAGCAAGTTTTACAGAAAAAATTGCAGAGCCATAGTGAAGAGGTAATTTTACATAATAGAAATTTGATGTAACAGTGGAGATTAAGGGGTTAAAGGCAAATTTGTAAAATGTATATTATCATAATGTGAACTTTTCTTACCTTAACATGAAACTCCCAGTCATTACAAATGAGGCGTTTCTTGGCTGGTGCTCAACTTATTTAAGTGCTCCAAAGTTGCTTTCAGTGCTGGATCTAACTTTGATTCCAGTTCTGACCCCAGTTGTGGTGAGGATCACTATGAAGAGCAGTTACTGTCCTAATGTCAGTAACTGCTTATGCTCTTGAAATTAATTCTTTGTGCACTCATTACTTGACAGTAACACTAGTGGGCACTGTACTGCGCTCACTCACTTTGCTTAACCAGGCGCTGGTGAGGTGGGAAAATGTAACAAAAGTGGTACGATGGGGTCCCACAGACTCCAGACATTCTGTCGACTACATCAACCCCACTTTTGGTTTGGTTGTAAGACAGAATGATTTTGGGCTTAGATGTTCTCTCATCTGCATTATCATTATATTATAATGTGCGAATCATGATATTTTTTTGGCACAAAGGAAGCTATAGTGATGTTGGGTTGAAAACCAAAAATGGTAGTCATTGGGCTGCTTCGCTTGGTATTGATGAAGTCAGGTGACAGTTCTCTTTTATTTTTCTTGATTGTTCCCACTATGGTTAGCTTATGATCGTCTAACAAGGATTTAGCCAATGGGTAACTTGTCAACAAATCATCTAAAGTCACGTTGCACCCTGATCCAGATATAGGTGCAATCAACCTTGTAACAACTTTAGAAGGTGTGTTTGAAACTTTGTATGGGCCTTCAGATTGTGCTCCAACATAAACTTCCAATTTAGAAGTATAAAAGGACTTGGCATCAACCAAAGCAAATACTTTTAAGCCATACTGTGCCAGTTTGCTTGGAATGTACTTCGGAAACTGCATCGTCCATGAAGCGCTTCTAACTTTTCATCAATCATTACATTTTCTCCTAAAGAATATACAGACTCACATACTTGGTTGAACTTATAAAAAATGTCTCTAATTGGAGCCAATTTGTCATTAGATCTTTGTTCAGTTCTAGTACTTTGGTTGTCAAATCATAGACATCTAAGAAGAAAATGGAGACGAGCAAGTGACATTGTGCTTCTAAGTAATTCAACACTGCTACTGTCTGTGGGCCATAGATCCTCAAGATCCTGGTGACTAGACTTATAGAAACCAGCTAAATATAAAAGTCCAAACACAGCCTTTATTTCACTCATATCAGTCTTTTGAAAACTGTTATTTTTGGCGTAATTTACTTGCTTTCTTTCTATTTCATCATTCATATTCTTCAAAATTAGGTCTATCTTGTCATGAAGAAAAAATATCTCCCAGCAATCTAAAACTGATTTTGCATTTTTTGTGTTGCCCAGAACACCGGGGGCTTGGCTAACTATGTTATGTGCTCGTGTTCTTATTCGAGATCCTAACTTGTTTTTACTCCATCTTGTTTGCTTATCCTTCGCCGAGTAAAAGGCTCCCTTTGTGGATTCTTCCTCACAGTCTTGTTCTGTATTAGACTCATGGTTACTGAGTAATTTTAAATCAATTTCAATATCATTATCTCTGCTAAATGGCTCGTCTTCTGTCAAAGTGCCATCTATAAGTTGATGTAACCTCTGTTCTTCCTGCTCATAACTCATCTGTAAAAAAAAAAGAGATATTCTCAAAATACCCTCCAAATATTTACAAAAACACATTTGCTTATATTTGATATGTAAAAATATATAAGACACAGCAGTATCGATAATATTTTAGTAGAATATGCATCAAAACAACTTAAGTTTTGGAAGTGAATATAGTCACATTTTCGGTAATGTGAGGTCTGTTGGACCCCAGCACATTTTACATGTCTGCACACCAAACTTGCTTTCATGCAACAGCCTATCATATATGGCATCTAGTAGTGGGTTATGGGAGGGGAAGCTACACTGAGGCACGACTCACTGCCACACGTTCTTAAAAAGTTATAGTAAATTTAAAATCTTCGGGGTCTGTGAGACCCCACCTTACTAATAATGCTGGGTTAAATTAGTTGCACTACATTGAAATGAGAACTGAAAAGCTTGACTACGTGCAGCCTGTGAACTGACTTTGAGTTGTGCTGGACTTCCCTGTGCTGCACTGAGTTGAAAACTGATTGACCAACACACTATTATTATTATTATTAT